>NC_050478.2:151508729-151703729 GCF_012460135.2 Molothrus ater | reverse complement strand
AACCCCACCAGGCCGTGACATCTTTGCACAGAGCTGGAAGAACAAAAAAAAAGATTTCAGAAACCCCTTTTGTGATCCAAGGGCACCAGCAAGCATAAAACCCTTTCTAGCTGCATCCCCAAAGTGCCTAGGTGCCCATGGATGGTGGGTGATGGCATTTTGTTTAAAACCCCTCATTTTGTGGGGAAAAGTCAGATATTTTGCTATTCACTCTCCCCTCCTTTCCAGGCTGACTCTCCTGCTCTGCTGTCAGTGCGTCAAAGTCTGTCACCATCTCCTGGGTGTTTGTTTCTCTTTCAGATTTGGGTGGCATCTCCCAACACAGTGACAGCTGTCTTGATGCTAAAAACACCTCTTCCCCCGTGGCTGCTCTCCCTGGAGATTGGCAGCAGCCAGGAAAGATTAGGAACAACGTCTGGATTGTTTTCAGCCTGGCTTTGTAAGGACACAGCTCATCTGATCCTGGTTTTGTGCATGAGCAGGTAACAACACAGAGCTGCTGCTTTGGATTTGCTGCACAGAAGGAATTTCTGGAGGCCCTGTGGATTTCAGGAAACAGATTTTTGGGTGGAAAAGGTTCTGCTGAAGCTTCCACTGGATCTGAAGGCACCTTTTTAAAGATTCAGAAGGTCTGTGAGGAAGAACGACATCAAAGCACGTTGATAATCAGCTCGTGGTGAGCCTGTTCCCAGGAATCCCACTTCGGATCAATGTTCCTCACTGGGAGCAGTGGCACGTCCCTCTGCAAGCATCTCCCATCCCTGCTGGCTCCCAGCCACCCTCTGGAATCCTGCCACTGCCCAGGGCACAGTTTCGACTGGCACATTTCCACCCGCCCCCAGGATTTCATGGAGGCAAAGCCTTCAGCCCCAGCCCGTGTTTGTGCCTGGTCCAGGGAACCCAGGGAGCAGCTAAGGAATGTGTGGAGCAGCACAGCTCAAAGAAGGAGCAGAGCTTCTCCCAGTCATCCCAAGCTCCTCACTCTGCTCCTCTAGTGAGGCTTTTGGAGGCGTCCTGTCAAGGCCATGAGGTGGACTCGATGATCTGTGTGGGTCCCTTCCAACTCTGGATATTCTGTGATTCCATGATTTGAAATCCAAAGGTACTGCAGGAGCAAATGCACCGACACTGGAGTGCCTTGACTTCACCCAAGCTGCTTTTCCAGGAAATCTTTTATATCTCCTCCCCTGATTATTGAGTGAAAGCCACTTCTTTTGCAAGGATGTGAAGAGATGGATGTCCCAGTCCCAACAAGACAGGAATAACTCAACTGCTCCTGGATGATGAGCCCAGGACAAGGCTGGGCATTAAAACAAGGTTTGGACTGTGCCTCAGTACAGGGGTGTCACTGCTGGTGTGACTGGGGTTGCATCAAATTGTCCTTGGAATGGGCAGGAAAGACCTGAAGACATGGAGAACGTATTCACCCCTTGTATTGCACTGGCCTGGAGTGCCACTGGCAGAGGGCAGGGATAAATGGGATACTGAGGAGAAATACTTGGCTGTGAGGGTGGGGAGGCCCTGGCACAGGTTTTCCAGAGAAGCTGTGGCTGTCTCATTCCTGGAAGTGTTCCAGGCATGGTTGGACAGGGCTTGGAGCAACCTGGGATAGTGGAAAGTGTCCCATGGCAAGGGGTTGGAATCCGATGATTTTTACAGACCCATCCAACCCAAACCACTCCATGATTCCATCAAGAGACCTGCTGGCCGAAGGCAGCCTGTGGGATTTTTGTTCAGGTTCTGGAGTAGGTTTTTGGCACTCTGATCCATGGATTTCATATGTTTTGGCTTTCAGTTCCCTGTAAAATGTTGGATCTCATGGATCTCAGCAACTTGCCCAACCATGAACTGGTGCAAAATCCTTTCCCCCCAAGGCACAACATCCCCACCCACATCTACTGAGGATATTCAGAAACTTAAAGCTCAATCCTTAAAAAAATGTGTGGCTGGACCAAGCCTGGAGCCACCAACATGTGACAACTCCCATCTGTCCAATGGGGACTGAGGGATAAAAGGGATCAGGACCCAGAGCAGGGCACAGAAGGATTAAAACGTGTTTTAATTCTTGTGTTTTCCAACCGGATGGGAATGTGCAGACTGCAGCCCCAGGTCTGTGCTGGAGGTGGAGCCCACCCAGACCATCTGCCCCCGCCTTTTGCAACACTCTGAGCATCTCCCTTGTATCCAAGTGACCCAAAATGACTTTTCTAAATTAAGATCCCAACCACGATGCCACGCTCGACTTCCTTCCCCCTCAACACATCTGCTGCTGACACTGAAAGGTTCTTTTCACCTCATTTTTAGGCTTTGTTTTCATGCCTGGGGCTGTGCAGAATAAAGAGGGAAAGAGGCTTCTGCACTCCTCTGGAATTAGGGATGCGAGAGTCAAGCAGGAGAAAAATGAAGATATCCAAGAGAGGATGTGCTGCCGTGTCAGAGGCAGATGCTCCAAGCCCTCCAAACCCTAATATGGAAAAATGGCTCTATTTTAAGACCGGAAAAAAGTGCACATGATAGGATTGAGATGAGAAATAATTTGGGAGTGATATTGAAAATGATATCACTGCTGCTGTACTTCAGCACACTGCCAGGCTCATTCCATAATTAATAACTCCTTCAGATGGAGTGACTTTCCTTTGAGGGTGCAGAATTAAACATTTAAATCCCTCTCTGTAAATACAAGGCTGTGGCAGAGCTCTCCAGAAGCCTTGCAGCTACACTCTAATGTATATTTATATTCTAGATAAGTATTTTTAGCAAGAACTACAAGTCCTCTCTGTATTTGATGACATCAGAGCTCTGTTTTACATGCAATGTCCCGACTGCAAAAAATATCCCCTTCTTTTTCCTGCTCTTGGAATATCGCAATAATTTCTGTCCTTGTCTCATCTCTCTTTCACGTTTAATGTGTGCTCCAAGAGAGCTGTGTGGGGATTTTTTCCTCTTTTTGCTCCCAAAGATGATAAAATATATAAAATTTTTAAAAAACTAAGCTGCCAAACAGCTCCTGGTGTTTCCCGCCTCTGCAATCAGGGCATGCTGGGATAACAACCACCACTCATGGCCTGACCAGTGTCCTGCTGTGGAAAGCAACTGGAAACGATCCCAGCTGGAAAACCCAGTCCTTTAAATATTAATCCCGCTGCTCCTGTGATGCTTCTATGGGAATCCTGCTCAGGGCAAACCAGGATTGAACCTGGGTCCCCCTTCAGTTTAAATCCAAGCTGAGTGTTTCGTCTTTCCAGAGAAATTATCTTTTGGAATGCCCACTCCACCTTCTGGAATCGTGGAGCTCACAAGTAAAAGCTACTCAAGGCTCATACCTAGCCCTGATTTTTGGCTGGAGATGGGACTCCACAGGGTATCCCAGCTGGAATATCCTCACAAATGAACCTCTCTTGTTCTTTTCTCTCTGATTTCTGTGTGGAAAAAAGCACTTCAGGTTTGTAACTGGAAGCGGGAGATGCAGATCAGGAAAAAATTCCTCCCTGTGGGGAGTGGGGAGGCCCTGGCGGAGGTTTCCCAGAGAAGCTGTGGCTGCCCCATCCCTGGAAGTGTCTGAGGCCAGGCTGGATGGGGCTTGGAGCAACCTGGGATAGTGGAAGGTGTCCCTGCCCATGGCAGGGGTTGGAATTTGATGATCTTCGAGCTCCTTCCCCACCGAAACTATTCCATGACTGCATGCCTCTAGCACTGCCCCACATTTGCAGAAGGGCTGGAAAGAGGTGGAAAAGGCAATTTTTTTTTGACCAGATAAAGCATAAGGCACTGAGGAATGCCCTCAAATCTGGAGATAAAATCTCTGCATGTGTTGAGAAGAACAAGCCCTCAGAGAGACAAAAAAAATCCTTCAGCAGAGCAACACCAGCTCTGGATTCAGCTGGCTGTGAAGCCTCACCCGGCAGGGCCGAGAGGTTGCAGGTCTTTTTCTGGCCCTTTGGAAACACATTTTCCTCTGTTCTATTTTCTCCAGCCTATATTTAAACTCCTCTCTCCCCGTGTCCACTCGACCCAGTGACGCAAAAATCCGGCCAGGCCTTTGATTCTCCTGCATTTCCTGGGGCACTGGCACTGGCTGGGTTTAACTCCTAAGGGGCAAAAGGAGGGATAAATAACAGCAATAACCAAAGAAACAGCAAACTCGGTTTTTTTAAGTGCTCCCAGTGACGCCTGTTTAGCCTTGTGGCTGCCACAGTGCGAACAGGTGACTTGTAACACAAAAAAGGCCATTTTTGTACCCCTGCGTGAAGGGTTTGTCACCTCTCCTAATCAAGGAATGTACTAGAGGAGCTTTGAAGATAAAATTCTGGTTCTGGGTCTGTTTTGGCTCCAGCAGAAACTCGTGGGTCACGTTGGCAGGTGAGTCCCGGGTGAGAGGAGGCCGGGAGGGGCAGGATGCTCACAGCCAGCACCGGTGACACGAGGGGACAGTGCCCACGGGGAGCATCTTTGCAGCACAGCAGGGGTCACTCCCAGCCTCCTGTTGGCCTCACTGCTGAGCTCAGGCACTTTCTCTTTTGCTCCCTGAACCTCCCCCGCCAGTTCTCCCAGTGTGTATCCCAAAAAAGCCTCCTGTCCCACTGGACTATATTTTACCCTTCTCCCCGCTCCTTTTCCAGCAGGGATAGCCTTAAATCTGGCTTTTACAAGGAGGATTTTTGCACTCCTGTGCTCATCCCTGTGTGTGGTTTTCCCCCTGTCTGGCACAGGGCAGTTTGGGAGCTGAAAAACAGGCCAGAAACCCCCTCCCTGAACCCTGTGCTGCCCCACACTCCTTTCCCATGGGAATATCGAGCACAAAATAAAGGTGCTGCAGGCTGAAAACCAGAGAATCCAACTTTATTTACGAAATTCTCACCCTCACCCTCCCAGTCCCTCTGTATCCAAACCCTGCCCCATCCACAGGTGGAAAGCAGAGCCCAGGATCCTGCAGAAAATGTGGAAAGGCTGCTGGAGACAGAGCTGGAAGCCAGGACAAAAAAAAAAAAGGAATATGATCTGAGGATGGCGGGGCTGGAGCTTTGCTTCTGGCCTGACACACCCAACTGGTTTTGAAGAAGGAAAAACAGAACAGACAAGTGGGAAGCAGGGCCTGGTGCTCAGTGTCTGCGAGGGTGGGTGGAACTCTGGGATTTGAGTAACTTCCAATTATTATCCTTGCCATGGCATTTGCTCCCTGCACATCTCAGCACTGCCAGGGGGTTTTCAGTGTTTTAGTGGGTTTCACCTCCAGGGAAAAAGGCTCACCATCCTCCTGAGCTCTGCCAAGGAATGCAAGATTGTCAGAGTTTTCTCCTAAATGGTACTGAGAAAGACCTTGAGAAACTATTCCTTCAGTGCAAGGAGGAAAAAGAGCCCCCTGCTTTGGTTTCTTGTGGAAAGAGAGTGGAAAAGGGGGGGAAAAATGGAGGAAAAATAGACTTTGCCACAGAGGAGGTTGCAGGGATGCTGTGAGCACACAAGGATGGTGCACGGGGTGTATCCGTGCTCCACTCTACCCTTGTTTCCCGATCATCTGGATGATCCCTGGCAATAGGAACAGAGGGAGTGGCAAATTTCCTGCATCTCTGTGAGCTGGGCACACCTGGCTCATTCATATCTGCTTCCACTCCAGCTGCTTTTGCAGCAGGCAGGGCCTCAGAATCAATCCCACATCTGTTCCAAGCAAATCCCAGCTGGGATCCCAGCACTTTTAACTGATTTTTCCTAGAGCTGAGGGTCTGGGATAAACATTATTTTTCCCATCCTGCAATTTCTGCTCTGAAGGGTGGAAGGGAGGGCAGAATAAGAGAAGAATTTGCTTGGAATAATCTTTAAAACATCTGGAAAGGGAAATCTGGGAGCTCCAACTGCAACCTGAGCTCAGGCAGAAGCTGAGGGAGCGGTGTGTGTGTTTGTCTGGCCAAAGTTGGAAATTTGAGTTGCAGGTCTGACCTACCCTGGTCTGTCAGTCCAGGGGGTGTGCTGAGCTTTCCAGAAATCCATCCTGTTCCCACATGGAAACTGAGCCCTTCTGAATTCATTCCTTAACTTATCCTTGGACTTAAGCTCCAGATCTCTGCAGTTGCCGCCCACACCCTGATGGGCAGGAGGTAACTGGGCCCAGATCCATCTGCTCCTCTCAATCGGGACATGGCACAGGATTCCCAGAGAAGCTGTGGATGCCCCTGGGTCCCTGGAAGTGTTCCAGGCCAGGTTGGAGCTTGGAGAAACCTGGGATGGTGGAAGGTGTCCCTGCCCATGGCAGGGGCTTGGAGCTGGATGATCTTGAAGGCTCCTTCCAACCCAGCCCATTCTCTGTGCATCCTGAGGAGACCAGAAGCAGCTGAAGGTGAGGAACATCTGCTTAAACAGCCGGAAACTGGAGATTTGAGGCATTTAAGTCCAGGTTAAGTCCAGGTTTAAGTCCATTCTTGGCTTGAATCCAGCATTGAAGACGGGGTGAAGCCACCTGTCAGCAAAGAAGGACATTCCCAAAGCATCGAAGAGTTCATGAGGCAGCTTGGCAGGGAGAGTGGTGGGCTTTCAGCTGGAGCTGGGACACTTGTGACCTCACAGGGAGCACTGGAGGACCGTGCCAGCCACCAGGGCCACCAGACCCAGCGCTACAGGGCTGCTCCTCACCCCGCTGCTGCTCTTGGTGTCATCCGTGCACAGGTCGGTGTAGCAGCAGGATTTTGGCTTTTGGGCCCCTATCCCATCGTAGGAGAGGCATTCCTCCTCACAGTCCCTGGTCACGGTGATGTTGCCAAAAAAGGGATAACCTGGGAGAGGCAGATTGGACAGGAGGAGGAGGTGAGAGAGGGGAAAAAACAGGGAAGGGAAATGGGATTGAGAAACACTGACAGAGGAGGTGTTGGACATCCCTAATCCATGGGTGCCTCTAACCCAGCCTGTTTTTTGTGGGAACAGGCCTTCCAGCTCTCACTGCTGACTCTCTCTCACCCTCCTGCTCCTTCCAAAATCATTCCAGCATGGACAAGGGAAACAATTCCCTGTAGATGTTTGCACCCTCTATAAATTCAAGGTCCACAGAGATAGCGGGGTAGGAAAGGCAACACAGAGGCAACAAGTGCAGTGAGTCCTGATACTTCACTGTGAGGCTCCAAATCTGATGGATTTCTCTCCTTCCCTCTCTAAAGTGGGATAATTTCACCTGGGTTTTTGCAGAGATGTTAAAGGGACTGGGATGGGGAGAGGGAAGTGTGGCCAGAAGATTAAGGGAGGTGATTCTCCCCCTCTGTTCTAGTAAGACCCCACCTGAAGAGTGTGAGCTGCCTCCAGCTCTGGGGTCCTGACACAACAAAGACAGGGAATTGCTGGAGCAGGTCCAGGGGAGGCCATGGAGATGCTCCAAGGGCTGAAGCTCCCCTGCTCTGGAGCCAGGCTGGGTGAGCTGAGGGTGCTCACCTGGAGAAGAGAAGGCTCCAGGGAGAACTCAGAGCCCCTTCCAGTGCCTAAAGGGGCTCCAGGAGAGCTGGAGAAGGACTTGGGACAAGGGATGGAGGGACAGGGCACAGGGAATGGCTTCCCAGAGAGCAGGGATAGATGGGATATTGGGAAAGAATTCTTGGCTCTGAGGGTGGGGAGGCCCTGGAATGGAATTCCCAGAGAATCTGTGGCTGTCCCATCCCTGGAAGTATCCAAGACCAGGTTGGACAAGGTTTGGAGCAACCTGGTCTACTGGAATGTGGGAGTTTGGAGTTCCATGATCTTTAAGCTCTCTCCAAACCCAACCCAACCCATCCTGGAATTCTCGGATTTCTCCCCAGGACCCCTCAGGGGCAGTGGTGGCACTCACCTAGGTCCACGGAGTGCAGAGTCGTGGTGCACACGGTGGCTTTTGGGGGACACATGATGGGTGTCCTGCACTTGGAGATGTCTGTGGGCTCCTTGCACACGTAACATCGCAGGGACTGGGCTGCAGAGGGGACAGAAAAGGCTCTGACGTGACACAGCCAGGAAGACAGACCCAAATCTGCAGCTTTCTGACCAAAATGCAGCAGCGTCCAAAATTAGGAGGCAATGGCAAAGCTTGGATAAGCCAGGGGGGGAGGAAAGACAAATCCCAGCACTGGAGGACGAGGGTGGTGTTGCAGGAGCTGGGCCTGAGCATGACTTTGGAGGCTCAGCAGCCTGAAAAAGGGGCATTTAGAGGGATTAAAGCTTGAGCTTTGGTAGGTCTGAGCATCCTCTGTAAGAATTCAGCCTGGAGAAGAGGAGGCTGAGGGGAGACTTTTTGGGATCTACAACCTCCTGATGAGGGGAAGTGGAGGGGCAGCACTGATCTCTTTGGAGCAGTGACAGAATCCAAGGGAATGGCCTGAAACTGTGTCAGGGGGGGTTTAAGTTGGATATCAGGAAAAGGTTCTTCCCTCAGAGAGTGGTCAGGCACAGGAACAGGCTCCCCAGGGAATGGTCATGGCCTCAAGAGCTCAGGAAATGTTTGGACAACGCTCTCAGGCCACAGGGTGGGATTGTTGGGATGTCCTGGGCAGGGCAAGGAACTGGACCTTGATAATCCTTGTGGGTCCCTTCCAAATCAGGAGATTCCATGATGGTAAAAACCAGCTCCTTCTGCTGAGAGCAGCATTCCCCAGCTGTGACAGTGGCAGCTCCCCCATCCCTCCCCTCACAGCAACAGCTCCTTCCTGCTCTTTTAAGGGAAATTCTGCAGGAATCAGTAACTGAGAGCAGGATTTAAATTACAGAGCTGCGTCAGAGATCCTGAGGTCTGAGTGTGGCCCTAAAACTGCTCTCATCAGGGGCTACTTCTGCTTTTTGAAGAGGCGATGTACAAACCCTTGCTGGCTGCCACCTGAGGGAGGTACATCTTTGGATATGCAAATCTATGCAAAGCAGCTCTCAAAACCCTCAGTGTGAGCTCTGTCCATCCACAGCCAGCAGACACTGAGAGTGTGGATTTTCCAGAGTCCTGCGGTGTGGCTTGATGACAAAAACCAGCCTGGTTTGAGATTTTCTAGCCTGCCCTCCTTCCACCGGCTGAAAAACAACCTGCAAGCGTCCAGTGCCATCTATTGGTAAAAATTCACACCGACGCTGTTTTTTTTTGTTCCCGTTCTGCCGTCAGAGGCACCTCTGGGGCTCTGTGATAAGGATAAATATTTTTGAAGGCATTTGTTTGAACACCTGACTTCAGAAAGGAATTTTCAAGCATCTTCTCCTTGCAGCAGCTCCTTTGGAAAATTCAGCTGTGGGGTAGAGCCTACACAGCGCAAAACTTCTCTTTCTCATTCCTTAGCCCTTGCTAAGGAATTAAATTCAAAGAGACAATTCCTTGTCTCTTTGCAGAAGTAAAAAGGATGTTTTCGTGGGAAATATTTCAATTTTCTTGTGGCCATACTCCCTGTAAACAAGGGTGGTGGAGCCATCCCTGTTTATCCCAGCTCAGGACCTCACTAGTTCCCTTCCCAATAATCCATGATCCAATCCATAAAATTGTTATATATTTTAACAGAGGTAACACATTATCAAAAATCAATTGGATGCCTGTGGATGTGCAGGATGGATGGACGGACGGATGGATGGACAGAGCAATTCTGGCTTCAGGCACTTGAGAAACTGCCCTGCAACTCTTGGGGTGAGGTGGTTTCCATTTACAAACCTCAATATTTTCATAGATACACTGGGGAATGCCTTGGGGGAATTAATCCAGTTAAAAGCAGGTTTAAGGAAGGAAAACCTCAACCCCCTCATCTTTCACTGACTCCAGGTGGGGCATTTGGAGGACATGGCTTGTGTGGGAAGGTTGCATGGAAGAGGAAAGCCCAAATCCATAAGGACTGGGACAGGAGAACTGAACAGGGACAGCTCTGCATCCTGACCTGAGCCCAATAATTGCCTGTTCCTCACTGTCCAACAGGACCTTCCATTCCTTGATATCAAACCTCAGGAATATGAATGGTCACTGACATATCCTCAACCTCAGCAGGGGTGCCTAGGCCAGCTGCTTCCGTTTGGATCATCCCCAAAAAATATTTCTGCCTGATTTCAACTATAAAGCAAATGGGGTTGATAACTCTGCTTCCATAAAAATTCTTTGAGACTTTTGGTGGTTTCTCAGAAATTCCATTAAATCCAAGACAAGAATTCAGATGGAAATGTTTGATCCCTGCCCAGGCTGCCCTTTCCTTTGAGATCTTCCATGGAAGCAGCCTGAGGATCTCTGGGGCCCATGGGCTGTGGGTTAATCCCCTCTGGAGTGGTGTCATCCCTGGAATGCCTTTTCCAGGCAGGGATGGGGCTGCAGTTGGTCACATCTGCATGGAGGAAGGACACAGCGATGGCCAAACCCTGCTGCCAGCTTGCCCAAGATCCAGAACCATCACAGACCCAGGGGAATTTCCCATTTCCACCTATCTCCTGAAATATCTCCTGAAATTGCAGGGGAATTTCCTATCTCCTGAAATAAGGGAAAATCCTGGAGCTGGGGGTTTAATAAAACTTTCCAATGTCCTTAGAGTTATTTCTCATACCCCCACCTTAATCTGTATTGAAGTTTCACCTTCTGGCTTTCAGCACTTCCAGCAGTCAGCTGGAAGGTTTTAGGGATGCCAGGAGCTTGGGATGAACATTCCTGATGGGACAGGGTGGCAGCTCAGGTAGAGACTGGCACTTCAAGCTCTTGCCCAGGCTGGTCCTGCCCTGTGCCTTGTGGTTGTCCCCTCCATCCCTGGATGTGGGGGACAGGAATCCAAAAAAGGACGTGCATCGCTCCCAGTCAGGCACCACAGCTCTTCCCACCAGGAATGCATCTCCCCTTTCCCATTTCACCCTCTCCTTTGACCTTCTTCAATACAAAAGGCATCAATCATTTCCCCTACCCGGGGGGTTACCAGGTCTTTCCCCTCCTTCCCCTCCCAGGAGTTTCCCAGGGTGGGGGGCCCTGGAGTGTTGGGAATGAGGAGCTCTTACCCAACTCCACGAATGCCAGGCCCAGCAGGAATCCCACCAGGAGTTTCTTCATGCTGAGAGCAGATCCAGGCAGCCAGGACAGATCCAGAGAGCTTCTCCCAAGGAGCTTTATATGTTTTCCCACCCTCCACCATCAGCTGTTGTTGATGCTGTGGGCGGATTCCCCAGGGGTGATCAGGGGAAAGCCCAGCTCCAGTCTGGATTGGGATTTGCAGAGGAACGAGTTCCCTGACGAGGTGACATCACCCCAACGAGCAGAATCCTGCCATACCTCGGCTCTTCCCCAGGTTTATGTCCTGGGGCTGGTCCCATGGAAAAAGGTAAAACACGGCTGGCACTGCAAGGTGTGGCCCCGTGCCAGGGCTTGGATGGGGAATGTGACAAGGTTTGTTTGCTCCTTCCAGCCTGGCTCCGCGAGCCCAGAGCTGGCTTGTGTCACACGTGTTGCACTGGCCAACAACTGTCAAGGGGCAAGTGACAGCAGGCTGGGCTTCCACGTGCTTTGGAGAAATGATTCCACGGGCTGGCAGGACTGAGGTTGCCCAAAGATGTCTGTTTTCCCAAGTCCAGTTCAAAATCAAGCCTGGTTTCTGGATCCCTTGGTTATTAACTGAGCTGCTGGGCATGGGAATCGCTTGGAGGCCAGCGGGATATGGTGCTTCCATATCCCACTTCCAAGTCTGGAATTGGGACGAATCACATGGTCTCAGGTCCTGGGTCATGCTGGCAAAGCAGGATGCTCAGCCTCCCTTTGGAAAGCTGTCAATTATTTACCAAATTTTATTTTGAAGCTGGGAAATAAGCCTAACATGGAGCAATTAATCAATTTTCCCACTGCAGCATCTTCCTGATAGCAAATTTCACTTTATCCACATCAGGGCAACCCTTTCAAACATCCTAATTTATTTTGTATCTTATCCAATATTTGGGGAGACAGCTTCAAATACCTGGAGCTGGGGAGAAATTATTTACTTCTCCTTTGGACTGAGCCGCTGGTATTTTATATTTCACAGGAAAAGCTGATAGACTTTTCGTTGGGTTTGTTGTGATCCAAATTGGAAAACCCTGGAGTTGTGCAATTTCCCATAAAACAGCTGAATAAGCCAAAGAGGCAAAGTTTGTGAATCACTGGAGCACTTGGGAGATTTTAGGGCTGGAGATGAGGTGAGTGAAGGAGCTTTAATGAGGTGCTTTGCCTGTCACAGACTTGTCACGAGAACACACGTGGGAATATTGCTGCCATTCCCAGCAGCCTCTCCTTCTTCCAGATGCAGGATGGTTCCCAGTAACCTGAGAAGCGTTGCTAATGAAAATTTCCACAGCCACGGATGACACAAAGCTGACAGAGCTGTGGGAAAGGGAGAGAAAGACCTACACCCTAATCCTTTTCTGTGAGAATGAAAATTATCCTTTATTTTATCTCCCTGTGCTCTCTGAGTTCAGGTGCTAAAAAAACCCAAACAACTGGATAAAACATATTTTTATATTTTTCTGGGGACATAGGAAAAAATTCCACTTGGTGAAAGCCGCCAGACCCGGTTACATCCAGATCCTTGCTCGGAACTGGGCAGCTCAAGGCACATTTGAGCAATATCCTAATTAACAACCATGAAACTGGAAAAGATCCAGTGCTTTCAGCATTCCAGGTGGTTGTGCCTCAACGGGAAAGCACAGTGGGGTTGGCACAGTAAAGCTGCTGGGTGGATTGTGGAGTGGAAATGCCTGTGGAGACATTCTCTCATACCTGAAAGTCATTCCATACTGAGAAATTTTCGGGATAAATCTGTGTGGTTGAAAGAATACGGATATAAATACTTAAATACTGTCTTAACTCTGTCTTAAAGGCTTGGAGAGGTTGGAGATCTTTCCATAAGGCAAAACACTGGCAAAACACCAGAGCTCCTGCAGAGGTGCAGCAGTGCCAGACTTCAGGGAAAGAGGATTTGGGAGCGTTCCAGTAAAATTGTGGAGGCAAGGAAAGACCTTTAAGGTCTGTTACCTTTAAGGTATTCCTTGATCTAAAGATAATCAAGAGCTCACGGAGAGATGGAGCCCTGGAAATAAACCCTAAACCCAGCACAAACAACCCCACGTGGTGTCCGGGTGTGTGTTGGGACAGGAGGGGTTTGGATTTTTGATTTTGGAAGTGGCAACACCCTCCTGACTTCCCAGGTAGAATTCCACTGCCACTGTCAAGAATGAAATGGGATCCTAATGAAAAAAAATAAAAAAATAAAAAAACCAAAGCAATAATGAGGAGAGTGGGACAACAGGATTCACACAAAAAAAAAATGACACTGGAGTACACTGGCTCCTTTTAGCTTGGCAGAGTTAAGGCAAGCCCAAGTTAAATGAGACTGGAAATTGAGGTTGGATAGTAAACACTAAAAAAAATTGGGATTATTTCTGTAAGCAAAGGCAGGGAAGAAACCTGACCTGCTTTAAACCTGATAAGTATGTGGAAGCTGTGGTTTGACAGAGAAGTCAGGTAAGGCTTAGACAGCTTGTAGGACTCAGGAGGCCCTAAAAATTCCCTTCTGTCTCTGTGAGGGGTGAATAAGCTTTGGGAAAGGTTTTAAGCACTGACTGACAGGAGCCAGAAGGGACTTTGGTTGAAATGTCATTTTAGGTCTGGAGAGCCGAGAATATCAGTGAGGCGTGGTGTGTTAGGGAGAAAGGTTTGTGTGCCAAAAGCCTTCAGGAATTTTCAGTGGGATCAATCTAAACCTTCTCCCGGCCTGTCCCTGGGAGACTGTCCTAATTTATAAGGTAATACAGGGAGACATAATCTCTCTCTGCTTATCACAAATACCAGGAAAGGCAGATGACAGAAATTTGGTGTTTACGGGTAAGAAGGTGAAGTGCTTCACCTGCTCTAACTTCCCTTACAGCCAATTCTTGTTTGAATGATTAAAACCCACATTTTTATGAGATGTTCTGTGGCAGGGAGTGAACACCAAGCTTTGCTCAGCTGTTCCAGTTGTTGATTATCAGCCAGACGTGAAATTAGTCCTGTGTAAAATATTTCTACTATGATTTATGGAGCCCTTACAGCCAGTGTGGCTCTTGTTGTATCTCTCTACTAAATTCAATTTCTCACTGCTGCAATTTTCCTCTTCTCCACATAAATGTATTTTTTCTGGGATATGTCTTGGATAGACTTTGGTGGGCTCTCTGACTTCTCTGTTCTCCAAGGCTTTGATCCTTCTGATGGTCCTTCTCTGAACTCTCTCTGTTTCACCACCTTCTCTTCTACACTGTCCAGCCCAGATCTGGACATTTTCTTGAGCCACTCCATAGAACCCCAGAATGTTTTGGGTTGGAAGTGGCCTTCAAGATCATCCAGTTCCAACCTCCTGTCATGGGCAGGGACACCTTCCACTATCCCAGGTTGCTCCAAATCCTGTCCAACATGGCCTTGGACACTTCCAGGGATTGGGCAGCCACAGCTCCTCTGGGCACCCTGTGCCAGGGCCTCACCACCCTCCCAGGGAAGAATTTCTTCCCAGTATCCCATAAAACCCACCCACTCTCAGTTTGAAGCCACTCTCTCTTGTCCTGGCACTCTGTGCCCTTGTCCAAAATCCCGACACTCCAAGCCCATGGTCCAAAATCCCTCCCCATCTCTCCTGGAGCCTCCTTCAGCTACTGAGAGCTCACAACAAGGTCACCCCAGAGCCTTCTCCTCTGATATCCCAGGAATAAACAGGATGGATCCACCTGCCATGATACAATCACCAACCAACCCTATCTGACATCGTGGTCATGTCATGGTAACCATGGCATCAATCTACATGACATCAGTGTCATTCCTGAGACCTGATTTGCAGGATGGAGTCTGCTCCATTTCCCAGATATCAGATTCCCGAGCATCCTGGTGATAATTGGTTTGCAGGAAAATACAGATACTGTTGATCATTACACTGAGCCACCTGGAGCTCAGCTCCTGTGATTCCAAAGGGGCAGAATTTTTGCCAGGGGACTTTTTGGATGCTCCACCATCTTCACGTGTGACTCAGGAGCCGGGAACCGTCTCTGCCCGTGCCCGTGGCCGCAGCGATGTTTGATGATCCAATGGAAGTTCCACCTCTCATGGGTGTGTGTCAACAACAAGACTTTGGGCTTGCTGGGGTGGAGTTGGTCTCCACCCTCCTGATGAAACTCTGCCACTGGGCAGGAAGGAATTCAGGTTTTGTTGGGCTGGAAAAGGGTGAAAATGTGAGAACCCTTCTCCAAGGAGCACTTCAGGTCTCTCTTCTAGGAGCTGTTTGGTATTAAATGTTTCTCCTCCATGGGGAATGTCCAAAAAAAAAAAAATTCCAGATTCACAGCTCTGATTCAGTCTCTAAAGAGCTCCTACCTCTTTTTTTTTTTTTTCTGTGTCTGAGCTTCATTTTGCTGCTTTGCACACCCTATCTGAAGATGTGAGGTGAGAAGTTGAACCTCTCCAGGCAGAGAAGGGAACTGTACTTGCATTTCCCAAATTCTGGCTTAAACTCACTAATCCCAAGACTAAAAAGCAGGTGCTCTTAAGGATGGGAGGAAAGATTCCAGACTTTCTGGGTTTTTACGAAAAGATGTAAAGACTTTTACAAAAAGGTTAGTTGTCTTCAGGGCTCTGAGAGAAAAAAGGGGAGTCCAGGGATGTGGTCACGTGGAGGTTGGAATCATTGAATCATGTAATGGTTTGGGTTGGAAGGGACCCTAAATCTCATCTCAATTTATCCAACATCCCAGCCATGGGTGGGGACACCTTGCACTAGACCAGGCTGCTCAGGTTCCTCTTCTTCCAGCCAGAGGACTGAGGACAATTCCTTCAGGCATCACCTGTGTTTGGTCCACCCTGGGAATGTAGGTCCCTCAAGCATTTTCTGAGAACAGCAAAAATGTCCAAGATGTGATTCTGGGTTGGATCCCAGAGGGATGAATATCCACAATTCAGGCATTTCAGGCTTCCTTTAAGCTGTGTCAGTCCTATCATGGACTTGAGAGATCTCTAGCTAGTGTAAAGTAGTCCCTGGATATGTCATGTCCTGAACCCACTGGATTTGTTCCAGGGAATGCCCAGGCACACTCTGAGGGCCAAGGATATTTCCAGAAAGGTCGTTCTGGTTGGAAGGATGAGAAATTCAGGCACAAGCTGTGACAGTTGTGATCAGGATCAGAGAATAGATCCTGATCCCTTTTAAATTCCCTTTTTATTCCAGTGTGATTCCCTTTTCCATCCCAGTGATACTTGCTGCCAACCCTGTGTGAAAGCCCATGTGACCCCAGAATCCACACTCCATCACTTGGGGAGCCTGTGGACACATGATTTTTCACCTGACATTTGGATTATTTGGAATAATGGGATTGTTAAAGGTAGGAGAAGACCTCTGAGATCACCAAATCCAGCCACCACCATGTTCCCCATTAAACCATGTCCTCAATTGCCAGATCCATGTGGGTTTTTTGAACACTTCCAGGCATGGTGACCCCACCCTTTTCTGTTGCTTGAACACTAAAAAAGCCAAGGCTGAAGGATGCTGGGAATATTCCTTGGGGCTTCTGTTGGCTGGGAGTATCCAGCATTTTTTTCCACACTTTATTCAGCTGATGGCACTGTTGATCTCTTATCGACATTCTGCAGTACAAGGGCAACATGCAGAGACACTGGCCAGTCACAGAGCTACTTCCTTTCCTTTATCAGGATGATTTCCCCTCTTTATCAACTTTGATTTTGCAGAGAAAGGAAACAGAGACCTCGCCACGAATTTGTCACTTGTCAAACCCAGGGACTGTCACCAAGTCTGTGAGTGAGAAGTGCCTGACATCACTTCGTCAGCCTTCAGCATCATCAGCAGTGCCTCTGACTGACAGGTTGGCAGCAAAGTCTGTCGCCAGATACAGATCTGGATGAGTCAAGCTAAATAAGTAACCCCTGCTAAGTAATAAAATTGGCCTGTGATGGGTGTTGCCATGGGGATCCAGAAAAATAATGGGAATAGCGTGACAAGGAAGCCAATTCCCATCACTGGGGTCTGTATGGTCAAGGCATAAAGTTGTGGGAGCACCAATTAGCAGAAAAAGCAGCAGAAACAGCCTTTGAAAATTTGTGAAGTCACGGGCAGATTGAAACAGGACAAAAAGCCTGGAGAGGGAGTCACCTGGCCTAAGCACAGCCTTTCTTCTCTACCATAGGTAGCTCCTGGGTGACTCACTGGAGCTGTTTCTTTTTCTAGTCAGGCAGACAAAACCAAAGTCATCAGACAAAAGCTTCATCAAGAAGTGGATGGCACTGGGGATTACCTGCTTCCCTTCACTGGCTTTAAAGGGAGCCCTGCAAGGGTGGAGATGGGGTCACCTGGAGGCCTCTTCTTAGTAAATGTAAAATGTGTGTGTTTTGTCATGGAATTGTGGAGTGGCTTGTGTTGGAAGGGACCTTAAAAACCATCTTGTTCCAACCTCTGCCACAGACAAGGACAGCTTCCACTCTCCCAGATTGCTCCAAGCCCCACCCAGCCTAACCCTTCCAAGGATCCAGGGGCAGCCACAGCTTCTCTGGGAATTCCACTCCTCAGCACCCTCACGGGGAAGAATTCATTCCCAATATCCCATCTAACCCTGCCCTCTGGCAGTGGGAAGATATTCCCAGTGACCTGTCACTCCATTCCTTTTCCAAAGCCTCTCTCCAATTCTCCCGGAGTCCCTTCCAGTGCCTGAAGGTCCAAGGTCTCCCTGGAGCCTTCTCTTCTCCAGGCTGGACATTCCCAGCTCTCCCAGCCTGGCTCCAGAGCAGAGGAGCTCCAGCCCTTGGAGCATCTCCGTGCCCTCCTCTGGACTTGCTCCAGCATCTCCACATCCCTCTGCTGTTGGAGTCCAGAGCTGGATGTAGAATTCCAGGTGGGATCTCACCTCAGTGGAGCAGGGGGGGCAGTGGAGCAGAATCCCCCCCTCACCTGCTGCCTGCAGGGCGGGGACACAGCTCAGGACACAGGGGAGTCTCAGGGCTGCCTTTCCCTGCCAGCACAACTCTCAGGCACACTCTGGGATTCTTGGACTGTCCTGTGCAGGGCCAGGACTTGGTGATCCTTGAAGGTCCCTTCCAACTCTGGACTTCCCTTGAATTTTGCCAATCCATCCCAGCTGGACGAAGCTCCTTCCCCATCCATCCACGTGTCCAACTGCAATGACCACATACAACGCTCTCTCCATTTGTTGTCCTGATTCTCAGCATCGTACATAATTCCAGAGCCCTTTGGCTTTGACAATTAATTTTGATTTAATCTGATTTCAGCTCCTTTTAGCCTCCAAGATCACAGACTTATCGTGTCTTTCCTTCCTTGACCATCCCTCCCTCCCTGCAGAGAAGTTTTTGAGGTGGCACGACCTGATTTCTTGGATCAGGAGTGTAAAGCATTTGGAACAATATTGTCCCCTCATCCAGCTGAGTTTTGGGATGATTCACTTTTAGATAGGCAGAAAAACATTGATATATGGTTGATATATAGATAAATACGTTGATATCCAGATGTATTTGTTGATATTCAGAAAAAAGAAAAGTGAACTGGAGTTCAAGGGTATGGATGCAAAGATTCAGAAACCTCTTTGGGTTTTTTTCTTTAAAAAAGAGGAAAAATGGAGAAAAAAATTCTAGAGAGAGAGAGACTGTGGCCTGACATAGGTGAATAATTTCAAAGATTATTCCAGGAATGAGAGGGAAGCTGAAAGGAATGGATGAAAAATGGAGCAACAGACAAAACAACGTGAGGGAGGTTAACAAATATATAAAATAAAAATTTGTAATAGTCAAAATGACTTAGATCTCAGGAAAGATGTTGAATGTTCTTTATTCATTTATTTTAAATGAATTATTTAAAGTTATTTAAATATTATGTAAAATTATTTAGACTTTAAATTGAGAGGCAAAATAAAGTAGTGATAGATGAAAACTGAATATTAAATTAACCACTTGTTTATTCAATATATAAAATGCTTTTGATTTTGACGGTAAAGACAGCATAAAAAAAAAGTGTCCAGAAAAAGAAACAACCACAACTGAGGTGGAACAAAAAATTCAGTGTGTTCAAGATGGGACAAAGCAGGACAGGATGTTTTCCATCCCAGATCTCTTGGAGAACTGAGATACAGAACAACAGGTCCAGGTCCACTCCCAAATAATGTTTATAAATTGGTCAAGGCAGAATCATGAGGTCAGAATTTAACCCCTAAATTAAAAAGAGGAGGGGTAACAGCCACTGTCTGACCTCAAGAGAGTGCCAGGAGTAAAAACAAGGTTTGAAGGAAGAAAAACAATAAAAAAACTAGGAAAATACTTTAAATCCAATGTTGTATTTTCTGTTTTCATGTTAATAAAGTCGTATTTTCACAAGTTTAGCAAAGTAATAACACAAAATAATGTGGCAATATTTATTAATATGGCACAGACGGAAATTACATTTATATAAGATGGGTGAGAATTTTTCAAAGGCCTGGCAGTGGTGGAGCTGGAAATATTTAAAGTGTTGGTAGCAGGATATGAGCCTGGGGAAATTCATCAGCGCCGTTCCTCACTTTTGGAGTGCCCTTGCTTAAAATTTTCTGTTAAGACCTTGAAAGATGCCAAATAGGAGGGAATTTACTGGTGGCACAAATTCGGGAAGCCTCAGCAATTCCAGGAAGGATCAGGGTATCATGAACAAGCAGGTGGCTTGGATGCAAGTCATGGATTAAAGAGGATCATCCACCATAACAAGTCAATTGCACGGTAAACAAGGACGTCACCTGGAGATGTTTGGGAGATGAAAGATGCGGGAATTCTTGGATGATCCCGGCTGGAATCTCTGTCAGGCACTGGATGGAGCATGGAAGAGGTGCAACACCAGGTGCATTTCCCCACCAGTGACTGAGAGACCTAAATTCCCATCAAAAGGATCATGAGAACTTGAGAATGGAGGGAATAATGAAGCCAAAAGGGAAGATTAAATTAAAAGGGAGAGTGGCTTTTCACACAGGCAGATGGTGATGGGACAGAGAGGAAATAGTTTTAAACTAAAAGAGGATTTACGTTAGAATTTGGGAAGAAATTCTTCCTTGTGAGAGAGGTGAAACAATGGATTAAGTTGCCCAGAGAAGCTGTGGCTCCCTCATCCTTGGAAGAGTTCCAGGCCAGGTTGGATGGGGCTTGGAGCAACGTGGGATAGTGGAAGGTGATCCTGCCCATGGCATGGGATTGGAACTAAATGGTCTTGAAGGTCCCTTTGGGTTTACCCCAAACTTTTCCATGATTCTGAAAGAGATGGGATTTCTTAGCAGAAGGAGAAAGGATTCCCAAAGATGGACACACTCAACAGCAGGGAAGAATTGCCTGAGATAAGAAAAATGTTGGCACTAGAGAAAAACAGTCCTTCACTTCGCCATATACATGTCCCAGGTTTAGTGCCAGCCTGGGAGCTCTCAAGGTTGGAAAACTGATTCCATGTTCATGACTGGAAAACTGGGATGGAGACACAGAAGGTTTGACTGGTTTGGACTGGTTTGGACTGGTTTGGACTGAATATAGACAGTGGTTTTGCCAGACACTTGAGTGGAAAGGCTTTATGGCCTTCCCAGCAGTAACATTACAGGAAAACCTTTAGACTTGTCAGCCTCCAATGCCCACCTGTCCATCCAATTCTCCAATGTCTATCCATCCTGGATATCTGTCCTGTCATCCAAGATGTTGGGTAATGCCTCATTTGGGGTTCCAGGTTAGCAAACATCCCCCATGGCTAAAAATAAGAGTTTATAGACACTGCTCATCTCTGGGTACAGATGAATCCAACTCTTCCACACTCCACTATTTCGGCAGTGCCCATGCCCTGGCAATTCATATTTGGATAACTCCAAGATTTGGAGTGGTAGAAGTGGATGGTGGAGGAAGAAGAGCCCAGGTGAGATTTCCACAGGTTTGGGGGTGAACTGAGCAGGTTTGAAAGTTATTCCCCATGTGAGTGAGGTGGGACAAAAATTTACACCTTGCTTCTGCTGAAAGCACTCCCAGGTCTCATGGCAGCTCTGTCTGGATGGAGTTGGAGGAAGGTGACAAGGAAAATAAGGGTGACACATAAGTGGAATAGTCACTGTGCTGTGATGTGTGGGATCTGTTTGCCTTAGTATCCTATGAAATATATTGAAAGGCTCAGAGGGTTGGGATTGGGCAGTCTGTAGAAGAGAAGCTCTGTGGTGACCTTAGTGCCCCTCCCAGTACCTAAAGGGGCTCCAAAAGAGCTGGAGAGGAACTTTGGAAAAGGGATGGATTGACAGGACCCAGGGAATGGCTTCCCACTGCCAGAGGGCAGGCTTAGGTGGGATATTGGGAAGGAATTCTTGGCTGTGAGGGTGGTGAGGCCCTGGCACAGGTTTCCCAGAGAAGCTGTGGCTGCCCCTGGATCCCTGGAAGTGTCCAAGGCCAGGCTGGATGGGGCTTGGAGCAACCTGGGATAGTGGAAGGTGTCCCTGCCCATGGCAGGCATGTAGGAACTGGTTGATGTTTCAGGCCTCTTCCAACCCAAACCATTCCATGATTCTGAACCTGATGTTGGTGGAGCAGACAGGACCCTTCTCCTCTTGGGCTCCTCTTGGAGAGATGTGTGTAATGTGGGGCAGAGCAGCACATCCACCCTTCACCAACCACCTTCACAGAGTGTCTGCATTGTCTCGTTGCCTCCTGCAACCCAGGCTGTCCTCAGGATGCTGCCTGCTCCTGATCCCACTGTTGGGTTGGAAAGAGGCAGCTAAAGTGAGTTCTACTTTAGCCGGAGGATTTGGGCTTGTTCATGTCAACATCTAAATCACAGAGCCAACAAAAGTTTCCCCTGTCATTTCTGTGATGCAAAGGTGTCCCCTGGTTTTTATTTTGTGGTGAATCACCGGGGTGGTGGTGGCAGGGCATTTACCTTGGCGTAGCCACACGGGATTGTGGCTTTGTTTCCTGGTCTGTTTGGGCTCCACCCTTGGTGTTTTGGGGTTCTTCACAGCAAGCACGGTGAAATCTGTGAAGGGAAAGAGCCAGCTGTCCTCAACATCTTGGATTAGATTAGATTAGATTAGATTAGATTAGATTAGATTAGATTAGATTAGAATAAATTAGATTACACTAGACTTTACTGGAATTTTTGGTTGGAAGGGTCCTACAATGCCCATCCAGTCCAAGTCCCTGACCAATTCAGGGCTGATCATAATTTAAAGCGTATTCTGAAGTCCAAATTCTGACAGACCTAAGGCACTTGACCACCTCTCCAAGAAGCTGTTCTGGCGTTTGACCACTCTCTTAGTAAAAAATCCTTCCCGATGTCCAGTCTATACCTCCCCTGGTGCAGCTTTGACCCTTTCCCACATGTCCTGTCCCTGGGTCCCAGGGAGAAGAGCTCAGCACGTCCCTCTCCACTTTGCCTCCTCAGGGATTTGAGATGAGGTTCCCTCTCATCCTCATTTTCTCCAAACTGGGCAAACCCAGAGCGCTCAAGAATGTTCCTTCCAGCCCTTCTCCAGTTTTATTCCCCTTAGGTGGATGCATTCCAGGACGTTCCCATAATTCCTGATTTGTGGGGCCCAGAATTGCACAGAATGTTTTAGGGGAAGCAATGCTGGACACAGCAGGATAATCTCCCTGGACACAGCCCAGGGTGTGGTTTGTCCTCCTGGCTGCCAGGACACACTGGTGCCTGCTATGGAACTCCTGTCAGATTCCTCCTGCAGGACTGGTTTCCAGTCCCTCCTCTCCCAGTTTATCTTGTGCCTGGCATTGCTCCATCTTAGGTGCAGAATCTGTCATTTAGACCTGTTAAATTTCATCCCATTAACCATTAATTTCATTCTCTTTCACAGCTGGGGAATAAACACCCGTCCTACACTGCATTTCCATTCTTTGCATCTTTTCCACTTTACCCAAAGGTCTCTGGGAATGAGACATTTGTCTAGAACAGCGTCAAAACTTTGGAGGAAAACAAACATTTCCAGCCTGGATATTAAGAATTCCTGCTGAGCATGGGGAATACTAATGTGCAGCCCTGGATGTGAGGATTTTGCATGGACCAGCAACAGCAATGACCATTTGTGTAGACCTTGACCTGGGTTGAGGTAGTGACTGGTTGAAGACACTTTGAAAAGTGTTTGGACAAATCCAGTTTGGTTTTGGGAATGGTTCAGTCTGAGAACTCTTGAATCCATTTGGAAGAGGAGTTTCCTTCACCAGATTACTCAAATTTCTCCTGCCCCAGCAATTTCACAGTTCAATGTCACATTTTTACACAAAACCCTTTGGTCTCTTCAAACACCTTCAGCCTTTCTCTACTGCAATAAATATTATTTTAAAATTAAAAATTAAAAATTATATTGCAGAGCATCTAAAAAATGGAAGACCATGGAATCATGGAAATAGTTTATTTTGGAAAGGTTGTCAAAGATCCTCTCAACCAACTCCCTGCTATGGGCAGGGACAGAGATGCTGAGGATGAGTCTCTGGCACTGAAACTGACTAAAAAAAATTATCTGTGATTATTTTTCCTACCAAAACCCACTGATTGCATCCAAACTGCCTCTGGGAATGGTCTTTGGGTTGTTTTAACGCCTCTGCCACCCCTAGGAATTGTTTGGGAGATCCTTGACTTCAACCCATGCTGGTGACAGCAGGGATGAGGAACCTCCAGTGCCTGGAGGCGTCCACTGTCCTGGAGCTGTGACCTCTGGGCCTGGGAATTGCTGATCCCATTTCTAGAAGGTCAGAAAAGTAGTAGGTTGTTTGTATTTTGTGTTCCACGATTTTTAAGGAAATATTTTTCTCGCTTTTTATTCACCCCACATTCCTGGGTGGGTGTATCCCACCTCCTGTACTCATTAAGCAGGATCCTTCCAGGGAATAGAATGTGTTTCAGGATGTCTTGGGCTTGGTTTATGCCAAAATGGGCCTCAGAACTTGCACAGTAATGTTAAAAAAATAATCACAAAGGGACAATAAATTTGGGAGATAGCCAAGAAGTGAATACGCTTTATTTTTTCTGGTAATCCAAGTGTCAGGGAATTCTCAATTCTTATGGACACAGGTGACACTGATGAAAACCCTGCAAGAATTCCTGACAGGGACATGCTGGCAATGAATCCCTGCTTCCCATGGATACTGTGAATCAACAGATCTCCATGGCAAAGCCAAATATTTCTTTTCCTCATCAAAGAGATGAGGAGAAGCAGGGCAGAGCTGCCGCACTTGAGTGCCTGATAACAGAACGTTTGCTGCAAAAACATCAGAGAAGACAAACTAATTGTCTAGGATTATGAAGGGCAGGGAAACAGCTGTCTTTGATAGTCCATGGGTGTGAGAATGTTGTTAAATGCTCTGTCATTTTTATTGCAAGGCAGCTGGAGCCAATCCAAAGGTAATGACTGGAAATGAGCGCCTCATTCATGGCAAGGAATCACCATTCCCTGCCTCCTCCTTGCAAGAGCAAGAGTGGAAAGGGATGTTTTCCCAATTGTTTTATTCTAAATATTCCCATTTTATTTTAATAGTCAAATTCTGATGGCAAGTCTGTCTTTATTTTTTCTAAATTTTCTTCATTTCACGTCCAGAGGAATGGAATAGGGCAGGCGTGTTCCAGTTATCACATTTCAAGTGCTGATTTGAAATCTTGGCCACACCTTCCTCTCTTTTTAATCATGGCAGTTAAAAAGGTGTAAAAAAATTAATATTTTAAGCAGGATGAATGATCACCCTCCTCTTCATTAAAGAAATACTGGAGGTTACAGACAGAGATTACATCATTTTTTTTCTTGAATTTGTCTGTGAGAGCAGACAAATCTGTGTTTTTTGCAAGTTCAAAGGCTGCTACCAAATGTAAAAGCAGACATCACAGCTCATTTGGCACCTTTGTGTGGCACCACCCAGGTTTGTCCCTGCAAATAACTCAGTGTGTGGTGACCCCTGAGGAGAACAAGTCCATCACTCCACTTTCACTCCCCTGTCCTGGGTGAAGTCCTCATTCCACAGATTCCCTCGAGGCCAGATTGAATCTGAATGAAAATAACCAGAGAGGAAGGAGCAAAATAGTTTTTGCCTTTTCTGACTCAGCCCCATGCCTGCACCTCTCTTTATGGGGAGGAGGTGACACTACCCCAGCCAGGGAGGGCCACCAGCTGAGCTGGGAAAGGTTCCAGGGCTGGGTTATGGTGTCTTTGAGTGATTCATGTGGGGAACCACTGGCAGGGGTGAGCAGGTGTCCTTAAATTTCATTATTCCAGGCACAGAGTTTATTCCAGTGCCGGGGGTGAACTTGTCTGGTGTAAAAAATTCTGGGAAAGTCACATTACAAGAGCTTTTTACTCAGTTGATGGCTTTTAAGGTGATGTCTCCATAAAATATGGATGAGGAGGAATCAGAGAGGCCATAGAGGGAAGAGGTTGGGGTTGCAAGAGAATCTGAGCATCAAGAGCATCACCAGGTGAGTCAGAGCAGCACCTGTTTTGCAAAGAGTCCTGAAAAAGAGTTTGGAAAGGCATTAAGAGAGCTCAGGATAAGGTCAGAAATGAGGGATCAAGGGTCCTCTGGCACATGGAGCTGTAAAGTGGCAGGACAGGAATGGGAATAGTCAAGAGGCGATGGGATGAACTTGGCTCGTCCTGCATGAGAGGCAGCAACAATTCACTGGGGGAAGTTCTGCAAAGGGCAGGAATTTGGATTGGTTTATAGTGGTAACGATGCCTTAGGATTTAAGTTTTTATATTTTTCATGTGTTTTTTAATATATTCCTGCAGAAGGAAGGAATTTGGATTGGTTTTAGTGGTAATGATACCTTAGAATTTAAGCTTTATATTTTTCATATATCTGTAATCCTGTAATTCTTTAGTGCATAACTCTAAAGTCCATATATATTGTTAGCTACCGTCTTCCCATTTTGGTTGGACAAAACAATTCCTCTCCAGGCCTGGGAATCAAGGACACTTCACTGTCTCAGGCCCTGAGAAATGCAAACAAAAGTGAGTTGGGGGGGAGCAAACTTGGGGTAAATTACCTCATTACCTGAAGCTGTAATTGGATTAACCCCCAATATGCAAATGGACCAAACTTATAAAAGTATAAAAACCAGTGACCCGTTGTCCATTTTTTTTGGGTGTAGCCCCTGGGTGGGCTTCATCTGCCCAAAATGCACCTGAAGGTCCCATTAATAAATGTAACTGCTTTTTATCCTCTTGATTTTGTCTGGCCTCTGTTTTTAGGCAGCCCTGAAAACCATCAGCTTGGCATCAGTTTAAATAAGAGGTGGAGGAGAGCTAACTGTTCTATTTGTCCCAAAAAACACCTTCATAGCACACAACACGTGCATGATTCAGAGCAGGAATGTGGCTGGGCAGGGCGGGCTGGGAGCGGGGTGAGCCTTCCCCAGCTGACTCTGCGAGATCATTTTTAGCCTCAATCTCTCCGCTGGCCCGTTAAAGTCCCTATCTGAACATCTCTGAGTGTGTTGGGCCTGATAACATCTGAACAAGGCAGAGGAATGGAAATGCTGTGGAACTCGCCCCGGGCCATAAAGGAAATGTGGAGCACAGCAAGGAACTGCTGGTCCCTAAGTCCAGCTTATCCAGTCTCTCTGCCCCACAGACTTTCTCCAGTGGTTTAAATCCAGGTTTTAATCAGCTGCTGCAAACTGGGTTGATTTCAGAGGAACTTTGTCAGACTGGTAATATAAATTCTAATGTGCTGTAGGAAATACTGGATGGTCCAATATCCTTATCCACAGGGATGATGAATAATGGTTAATTGTACCAGCAGTAAAGAAAATTAATGAAGCCTTAGAATCATGGAATGGTTTGATTTGGAAGTAACCTCAAGATCATCTTGTGGGCAAGGACAAGTTTTGCCAGACCAAATTGCTCCAAGTCCCATCCAACCTGTCTTGGGACACTTAAGTTTTTTAAAGAGCCTGTCCTCAATTTTAGGCCTTTTCAGAAGTGTGGAGGGGACAGAAGAATTGATAAAATTGTTTCAAGAAGCAATTTCCTTGGGCAAAATACACCCAGCCTTGTTTTTCAGATGAATATTGTGCTTTTGTGTCCTGCAGCAGCTCTCAGGATGCTTTAACAGTGCCCAAAACGTAAATTATCTCAGATTTCTGTACCAACAGAGCACAGTTGGTGACAGAGGGTGCAGGGCAGAGCAGAGGGACCTGACCCCGAGTCCTGTTGAGATTTATGATGGGTTTAAAGCAGGAGGGGGAACCAACCTTTCTGCCAAGGCGCAGTCACAGCCCTCAAGAAAACATGCCGTTCTCTTCCTGGTCCTGCCCTGGCCCAGCCCAGGTTCTGATCCACAGCTGAGTCATTTATCTGCCCCAATTTGCCACCTCCTTGCCCTTCCCAGAAATCAGAGGGTTGTTTTTGAGGCTGCTCTGTCAGTGACCTGGAGGGACAGTGAAATTTGGGGATATTCCGAGTGCTGTGCCAGGTGCCATCAGTTCCACAGGGGGCTCCTGCCCAGCTCTTTCCTGCTTCTGTCCCAGTCTTGGCCTCTCCCAGCCGCACCTTTTCTAAACTATCTCACCACCAAATCATGGAAAATCCCAGAATATCTTGGGCTGGAACCCCCCCACCATGGGCAGGGACACCTTCCACTATCCCAGGTTGCTCCAAGCCACATCCAACCTGGCCTTGGACGCTTCTAGGGATGGGGCAGCCACAGCTTCTCTGGGAAAACCTCTGCCAGGGCCTCATCACCCTCCCAGGGAAGAATTCCTTCCCAATATCCTGTCTAACTCTGTCCTCTGACAGTAGGAAGCCATTCCCTGTGTCCTGTCCCTCCATCCCTTGCCCAAAGTTCCTCTCCAGCTCTTTTGGAGCCCTTTCAGCCACTGAGACCTCTCCCCAGAGCCTTCCCTTCTTCAGGTTGAGCAACCCCAACTCTCTCTGCCTCTCCTTCTGGGAGAGGTGCTCCATGCCATCCTGCCTGTGCAACTTCCAGATACATCCACAGAGAGGATTTATCTCTAGGTAAATCCAGATGAGAATCACTCAGTGGTCAATCCTGGACTCCTTCAGGGCAGAAACTGAGAGAAGAAATCATCCCTTGAGCCTCAGAGTGTTTAGATATTGTGTCTCAACCAACAGAGCTTGGGAAAGCCACCTCTTGGCTCTGGGAGGAAACTCCTCAATTACATGCTTGAGGAAGTAGATGGCATTGACATGAGACCAAAATATTAAACTAGAGATGAACAGCCCCCATTTATACTCCTCTGAGGTATAAGTATATATTTTGGGGACAAATTCCCAAAATTCCCATCCCTGGAAATGTTCAAGGCCAGGTTGGAAGGGGATCTGAGCAACATGGTCTAGTGGAAGGTGTCTCTGCCCACGTCAGGGGAGTGGAATGAGAAGATTTTCAAAGTCCCTTCCAACCCAAATCATTCCACGATCTTAGGGATGTGTTTGACTGTTCCAGAAGCTGGAAGAGGCCGTTTCACCCACCTCCCTGAGGACTCCAATGGCTCTGGTGCCACCGTGCCTTGGCCGCTTAAATTTCCAGTCTCCAAAAAAGACCACTGCAGCCAAACTGCTTGCTGGGAATGGTCTCTGGATGTGGAATTGTTTCAGAAAGTGGACACAGGGCATTAAGGGTGTCAGAGACATCCTTGTAGCGCAAGGAGAGGATTCCCTGGAATGGAGAGCTCATGGAGTTGGTCACCCATGCAGAAAACAGCCTGACTGGAAGACTTACAGGTGGACGAGCCCCTTCTCAGGGATATGACTCAGGAGGTTTGGTAAAGCCAGAATAAATCACTGCACTTGTCCCAAATTGTCCCTTCACCAATAACCAGATCAGATTCCTATAAACAAGGTGGCTCATTCTTGATTTCCTCTGGGGAAACCCCTTCCCAGCTTCCTATAATTAGCAGGTTCCTTACAATTAGCCCTGCATCCTGAGGATTTATGAGCTCTTCACAACAGCAGATGGTGTCATTAGCTCCTTTGACTTCATCCCAAATGGGATTTTGACCCTTGTCCCATGGCTATGGATCCTCCAGGTGACTCATCCCCCCCAGCGAAATGATTCCCTGTTATTTCAGCCTGTGGATCTTCACATCCTTGGCAGCTCCAGTAGGTTTTAGGGTGAAAGAGAGGAATTTGGGGCTCTTGGTCAGTCTCTCTCCCCTTTTAATCCTCCAACTACTGCTGTCCTGACTTCACAGCTCCTTAAATCCTGTTTTCCCACCCAGGGCTTTCCCCCATTCACTCTCTATGGTTTCTTCCTTGTTTTTTTTAGCAGATCTCTTCATGTCGGTGTAGCTTGGAAAACACCTGAGAGTTTCTCTCAGGCCTCTTTGTACGGAGCTTTTCCTGCTGCCTTTGATCTCCCAATGCCAGGTGGGAACATCTGAGTTTATGTCCGTAAAATAAATCAGCTGGAAAAGGCACGGAATAACTTTGAATTTATAGCCACAGAGAGGGGCTATTACTGTTTATGAGAGATGTAAAAGAGTCTGCCTTGTACTCAGACACCTCATGGGTGCTGTTCGATCTCAAACCACTGGCCTTGGAACACTGATCCAGCCTGTCCAGATCCCTCTGCAGAGCCTTCCTGCCCTCCAGCAGATCAACACCCCACCCCATTTGGTGTCATCCATGAACTTCCAGAGGGAGGTCTTGACTTCCTCATCCAGATCATCAATAAATATATTGGACTGACCCCAGTACTGATCCCAGGGGGACACCACTGGTGACTTGCCACCAGCTGGATGTGGCACCATTCCCCACCACTCTGTGCCTGGAATCCAGCCAGTTTTTATCCCAGCCAAGAGTGCACATTCCTAAGCCCTGGGCTGCCAGGTTTTTCCAGGAGAACATCATGGGAAGCAGCATCACAGGCGTCCCTGAACTCCAGGGAGATACATCTGCAGCCTTTCCCTCCTCCTCTGGGGAGGTTACCTGGTCATAAAATGGACTTCAGGGACTCACATTGCACAGCAATGACTGGGCTGGACATTGGCCAGACATAAAACACCCACCTGCAGCTCTGCTCTGGGCAGAAATAGATGACTGAGTGATAGACACAGTTGGTGGAGAAATAACTTTATTTTAGGTGTTTTGCAGATAACACGAACACACATTTCCTTATCTGGTAGCACTGGAGCTTTGCAATGAGATTAAAGCAGAAGCCATCATACGGCAAAGAGTTGCCATCAGCTCCCAGGGTGCTGGGTGCCCAACACACCCCACTGCGCCTGGTTAGGATTCCTGTTATTGGAGGGGTGCTCTGAGACTTTCTCTGGTCATGGGAGGCATCTTTGCTCCTCAGAATTTGTTGTTGAGGATGGTCCAGAGCACTCCGGCCGCTATCCCTCCGGCCAGCCCGTAGCTGGACCTCACACTGCCCGCGGTGTTGGCATTGCAGAGGTCGCTGCTGCAGCAGGAGATGTTCCTGTGGCCCACGTTGAAGTCCTGGTAGGATGGCTCACACGAGGTGTCACATCCCTTGCTGATGATGCTGACGAGCCCCACAACCCCTGGGAGGAAAGCAGGACCATTAGGGTTAGCCTAAGATTCAGCCTTCCACAAGCCAAACCTTGTGGAACTGAATAGCGGGATGCTCGTTCTGTGGGACAAAAATCGGAATCACAGAATGGTTTGGCTTGGAAGGGACATTCAAGATCACCTCATGCTCAGGGACACCTTCCACTAGGCCATCACCCCTGGGAGGAAAGCAGGAACATTATTACAAGGATTCAGTACAAGCCAAGCCTTGTGGAACTGAATAATGGGATACTCGTTCTGCGGGACGGAAAGCAGAATCACAGAATGGTTTGGCTTGGAAGGGACATTCAAGATCACCTCATGCTCAGGGACACCTTCCACTAGGCCATCAGCCCTGGGAGGAAAGCAGGAACATTATTACAAGGATTCAGTACAAGCCAAGCCTTGTGGAACTGAATAATGGGATACTCGTTCTGCGGGACGGAAAGCAGAATCACAGAATGGTTTGGCTTGGAAGGGACATTCAAGATCACCTCATGCTCAGGAACACCTTCCACTAGGCCATCACCCCTGGGAGGAAAGCAGGAACATTATTACAAGGATTCAGTACAAGCCAAGCCAAGCCTAGCCTCAGTGGAACTGAATAATGGGATGCTCGTTCTGTGGGACAAAAATCGGAATCGCAGAATGGTTTGGCTTGGAAGGGACATTCAAGATCATCTCATGGGCAGGGACACCTTCCACTGCTCCAAGCCCTGTCCAACCTCTCCTTGGACAATTCCAGGGATGGGGCAGTCACAGTCTCTTTGGGCCTCACCACCCTCAAAGCAAGGAATTTCTTCTTAATATCCCATCCAACCCTGCCCTCTCTCATGTGAAGCCCAGTCCCAAACATCTTTGTTGCACGGAACCTTTCAACACCTGGGAAATTATGGAAACATGGCTATTCCCATTTCAGATGGCACAGTTATTGTTTGTTTTGTTTCTGAGAGGCACAGCCCATCTTTTTAGCCATTTTTGGCAACTCCTGGTTACCATCAGATTTTGACCTCCAGGTGATTTCACCCATTCTCCTCCAGGAGATCTAAAATCCATTCTGGGCACCGAATCTTTGCCACGTGCAAGAAATAACAGAGTCCTATGACATCTTGGCTCTCCTGCATGTGAATGTCATGGATTTGCACATTTCCAACTGGGATAATTCCTACTGGAGGCATCCCATCTACTGCCTGACAGAGAGGAGCTTAAATGTGGCACTGATAGGTTTTGTGCCCCAGGTCCAAGAGCAGCTCAGCTGTTGGCACAGATCTGGATAGGACAAACCAGATTTAGAACAGGAGGATAAAATCCTAGTTTTTCAAGTTTTCCCACAGACACAGAGATGAAATTTTGTCACTTTCATTGATTTCACCTCAAATCAGCACCTCCTAAATCCACAACCAGGATAGACCAGGCTCAGCCCCTCCCATTCTAATTCATGTTTGCAAATATTGCAAAAAAAAATTAACCATTGCCCTCGCAAGCAAATAATTTTTGGTGCTGTGAAAGAGAAATAAACCAAACTTTGCACAGGTGAAAGACACTTGCACACTGAGGTTTGCTGGCCCAAACCACCTGGTGCATCCAGACTGGGTGAGCCTGGATGGGACACCTGAGGCTGGGAAGAGGTTTGGCTCCAGCATCCCAACTAAGACATTTTCCACCCCTGCTTTTCCTTACGGATTATGTCCGTCTTGCACACGTTGCTCTCTCCACACGTCTTCACCGTCTGGCACTTGGAGTTGCTGAGCTGGGAGGTGCAGCTGTAGCACTGCAAAGACGAACCTGCAGGAGACCAAGAGGGGTTAGGAGAGAAATCAGGGAATAATGGAATGGTTTGGGTTGGAAGGGACTTTAAAATCATCGAGTTCCACCCCTCTGCCATGGGAAGGGACAACTTCCAGTTTTGGATTTGGATACTTCCAGGGATGGGGCAGCCGCAGCTTCCCTGGGCAGCCTGATCTATTTTTTTTACCATTCTGATTATAAAAGATGTCTTAATTATAGTTAACCTAAATCTACCCACTTTCAGTTTTAAAAAATTACCCTTTATCCTATCTCAACAAGACCTCTTAAAAAATTATCCCCAACTCTCCTGGAGCCTCTTTAGGCACTGAAAAGGGCTGTAAGGTCTTGTGAGCATTTTCTCTTCTCCAGGGTGGACACCCCCAGCTTTCCCAGCTCCAGAGGAAAGAGGCTCCAGCCCTCAGAGCATGGAGACCCCCATGGCGGCCTCCATGGTCTCCTCTGGACTTGCTCCAGCAGCTCCACGTCCTTCTGATGCTGGACCCCAGAACTGGACCCAGCCCTGCAGGTGGGGAACAATTCTCCACCTCTCATGCATCTTCAGTCTATCTAAAGCTTTCCAGAGAATTCAACCACAGGGAAACAGAACAGGACCAATCCTGGGGATCTTCAAAGGAAGATATCTTCTCTGCTTTGGGAAAACTTTTTTTTTCTTTTTTTCTTTTTTTTGTGGATAATAATATACCTGGTTGAGGTGGGAGTCAGGTTTGGCAGGTGCTGGAGATATTTTGGATGTAGTCAGTGCAGTGAGGGGGCAAAAAGAGAGCAGAGGGACAGCAGGGCTTGAAGAGGATCGTGGAATGGTTTTGATTGGGAGGATCATTTCATCAGGGACACATCCCTCCAGACCAGGTTTCTGCAAGCCCCATCTGACCTGGACTTGAGTGAGGGATGAAGAAGGAATTTGCAAAGTCTCTTCCATCCCCTTGTCTCAGTTCTTAACTTTTGACTCACCCTTTCCATCATGCTCTGCTAGAAATCAAAGTGCAGATGGCTTTCACCCCTCTCTGACCACCCCTGGTGGAAATGCCACTCCAGAGGGGATGGAAATCAGTGCTGGCCACACCTGCTGGGCTGCTCTGTGCATCCAGCAAAGGCAGGAAAAACCTGGCACCTCCCAAGCATCCAGCCCTGGTGAAAAACTGTCCCCAGAGGAGTGAGATTGTGGTGTAATTACCTGTTCCTGTCTCCTACTTGTGCCCCAGGGTGTCACTGGAGTCTTGCAAGTGTGTTAATAAATACTTATATATATATATATATATATATTTCCTTGAGCCCCATGACCACCAAACTTGCATCACAAATCCCCCAACTCAATGCCCTATTGCCTGAAATACTCTTTTAGGTCACTGAAAAGCCCTGTTTGGAAATTAGTGATTGAAGGAATTAATTTGAGGCACTCTGTCCAAGCCTCTCTGGTGCAAATGACTGATGCAGTCACAGAGGTGAGGAGCCAACCCTCAATTTGTCTGAGTGCTGCACTGTTCTCGCACTGATCTGACTTTTAAAGCAATAAAAGTCAAATTTTGAGTGTTCTGATTGAAGCTGGCAGAGAGAAAGGTCTGAGGGCTGTGCAAGACCCTTCACAGCTTATTCCTTAAGCATCCTCTGCTGATTGAGAAACTGCCCAAATTTGATTCTTCTCTTCTCTGGTAGTAGGGAAAAGCTGCTTCAAAGCAATTTTTTTTTTCTTCTCAGTGAGGCAAAAGTTGGTAGAAAATGTTGCGTGAACGTTGCAATTTTGATAGCTTGGGAAGAAGGAAAATAATCCTCCCACCCCACTTAGCCCCTCCCCTTCCCCCTTAACTGTATGGTCTGTTTGAAAAAAAAAAAAAGAATTTTGATTAATTCAGAATTCAGGATTTATCTTTCCTGGAAGCTTCTCTCCCCATCACTCGGGTCCCACCATCCCCATGTGGGATGTGCATTTTTCCCACACAACACCCATCCAAAGATAAATACCTTGGTACGACAACATGCCAACTGTCCCTTCCCTCATTGCCAAAACCCCACTACAAATCCTCCTTCCAGACTGAAAACCTGCAGGGGAGGGATGGGGGGCAGATCCTTTCTGGGGTCTTACCTGAGTTCACGCACAGGAGCGCTCCCAGCAGGAGCACAAGGAAAGCCTTCATCTTGGAATAACCTGTCTTGGGACTGCCTCTCTGACTTGCTTGCTCCTGGGGCAGGTTATATATCCTGGGAGGCCGGGCGTGCCCACAAGGTCATCCCTGAGAAGGCACCTGAGGGAGCTGCTGGCAGCACCAAGGGAGGGGTTGCTTTGTGCTGTTGGGATGTTTGTGTTTGGTGCCTCTCCTCTTTCCCCTGCCACTCTCTGGGCTCCCCTCCACCCCTGCCTCCCCTCCTACCCTTGGGCAAAGTGCTCACAGGAGTGGAAAAAGCCCCAGATTCTTCCCTCCTACCCTTGGGCAAAGTGCTCACAGGAGTGGAAAAAGTCCTAAATTCTTCTGAACAAGGCCGGCCTTATGCATTTCTTCAGAGCCACTGAGGCTGCGGTGGCACCCTGTGAACGAGGCCCTCCACCCCCAGTGCCACCCTGAGTGGAGCCATTGTGTTTAAATTGAGGACAAAATGTTCTTTGAATCAACAGCTCTGGGTATTTATCTGCCTGTGTGAGTGATACTCGTGATAACAAGGTATGTGGTAGGGAGGTATGTGGGCAAATTAAAAGTGCATTGGCATTTCCAGGTATTGAGGGGTTCATTTGCCCTCATTTGCATTTGTTTTCTCTTACAAAGCAATGGCCAACCATTATTTTTGATGTTGGAAACCCATGGGGACTTCGTGCTGGGTTTGTTTGGTGTTTTGAGACGTTTCATCTGTGGCTTGGTTCTCTTTGTGTGCTCTTGTCTGGCACAGGCTGGGTACAAGTTTGGACACTTAGAGCAGATGCAATGTCAACAACCCCTTGTCCATAAAACGCCACTTCCCCATCACAGACAGGGTGAGTTCAGCCACATTCCAGCCTTGAGTGCGAATGTTTGCTCTCGTGGGTTGAGCAGAGTCCGCTCCCATTCCTCACACCCTGTGACCACTTCTCAGGACGTGCCAGGGCAAAAGAAAACAGGCCTTTATTGACTAAATTCAAATTTTATTATTTTATTTTATTTTATTTTATTTTATTTTTTATTTTACTTTATATTTTATTTTTTTATTTTATTTTATTTTATTTTTTATTTTATTTTATTTTATTTTATTTTATTTTATTTATTTTTTATTTTATATTTTATTTTATTTTTTATTTTATTTTTTATTTTATATTTTATTTTATTTTATTTTATTTTATTTTATTTTATTTTTATTTTTATTTTATTTTATTTTATTTTATAGATCCCTAGTATCTTGGGATCAGTGGTGTGCATTTCTCTCCTTCAGGGATTTATTCCCATGCAGTTCAGCTCTCAGGAGCTTTTCCAAAAGGTGTGCAAGTGGATCATTTATCAGTGGCTGTGGGATGAAGGATACAGACTAAAATTCCTGCCCTTTGTTGCAGGAGATGATTTGACAAATCCTGATTCCTCCATGGGGATCTTAACCACTTCCACTTGCTCTTTTCTGTCTAAAAAATACCTAAAAAACCCACTTTTTTTCTGTGTCTGTTGGCTTCTGCTTCATCAATTTTTTTACAGACCATTTCATTTATAGCCAAGTTTTATGGATTAAAAAACCCAATATTTTTTTTTCAGGCTCTGGACTTCCTCATTCAGAGATATTGAAGTTTATTTTTATTTTTTAATCCCTCAGGACTGTCCCTGTAGGGTTTGGCTATTTGTGGTAAGGAAGAACAGGGCCAAGGGGGAAAAAACCACTCCCTATCAAATCCACCAAGGCCTAGAATTAAATATTTATTTTAAAAAGCATTGATAAGGGAGAAAAACTCTTTCTATCTTTCCCAGTGCCATTGTTTTTTTCTTTTTCTAACATCAGCCCAAGAAACTCGAAACTTGTGGTGCTGTGAGAGAATTGACAGCTGAGAGCTTCTCCATCCCCCAGTCCTGAGGCTGTGTGAGATCCCAGGAATTCCTGTATTCTTACATAAATTGTTGATTCTCGCTGTGTTTTGGGAAACTGGAGTGCAATTCCTGCCCGACTCCTGAAGATGGCAAACGTACCCCATTATAATTCCACGTGCATGAACAAGCAGTTATCCACAGGACTGGGTGTATGAGGTGTTGTTTTCTTTTCCCGAGGTTATAAAATTCCCAATTCATCTGCCTTCATGGAAAAGACCATCAGTTCCCTCTGGAAATCTCACAATGCCTGCAAATCCCTTGGAATTCGGGTTTTTTTAAATATTTTTTTGCTGTCACTGCAGATTCCTGATAGAGACAGGTTCTGGAGCTCTCTGTTTGGGAAGGGGGAAACAGGAGTTGATTATTTGCTCTGTCCTGGTTCTGGATTATTTGCTCCTGCCTGGTGTCAGGCTGGGAAAACAGTGATGGATCATGGTACAGACCATGGATCACATCAAGGAGCAGCCATGAGCTGGAAATTTGAAGTAAAAAAGGTGAGAGGATTCCTGGAAAATCTGGACAGAGAGACATCAAAAGGAAGTTTCTCCAATTTCCTGGTCATCTGTAGGGGAGCCTGTAGGATGGCTTGGAGAGATCTTAAAATCACAGGATCATGGAATTATTTGGGTTGGAAGGGTCTTCAAGACAATCTCATTCCACACCCCTGCCATGGTCTAAGCCAGGTCTAAGCCTGGTCCAGCCTGGTCCAGCCTGGCCTTGGACACTTCCAGGGATGGGGCAGCTCAGCTGAGCTGAGCTCTGAGTTGTTTTCTCAGCATGGTCGTGCCTGTAACTCCTTTCCAGGATGTTCTTAAGTCCTTGTGTGTGGTTAAAATGGGAATTTTATTGCCTTTTCCACTCCTAGGTGGTGTTAACAGGGAGTTGATGCTGCCTGAAGTGCTGTCTGCAAATCTACCCGGGCTGTGATTCTGTGGGATGTTAGAGAAGGGGTTTTAGTGACCAATTTTAGGCATCCAAGTGGGAATTTCTGATGGCTGTTGCTGGGAACACAGCCTCAGGAATGTTCAGCTGTCCCAAATCAGAATGGATGGGGAATAAATGAGATTAAGTCACCAGCTGGGAGTGGGGAAAATCCTATTATAGACTTTTCTGTGAGGGGGGAAGAGTGGATCCCAAATGAGGCATGGAACTGCATAGGCAGGATAACAGATGGATTGATAAGGGGAGAAAAAAGATTTCAAAAGGAGGAGATGTAGAGATGTTCCCAGAGATGGATGGATGGATGGATGGATGGATGGATGGATGGATGGATGGATGGATGGATGGATGGATGGATGGATGGATGGGTGAGAGAGTAGGTTTAGACTGGATGTTGGGAAGGAATTCTTCCTTTGAGGGTGGTGAGGCCCTGGCACAGGTTGCCCAGAGAAGCTGTGGTTCCATCTCTGGAACTGTCCAAGGCCACAATAGGACAACAGAACCAACCTGGTCTAGTGGAAGGGGTCCCTGTCCGTGGCAGGGGGTTGGACAGGATGACCTTGAAGGCCTTTTCCCACCCAAACCGTTCCATGATTCTATGGAAAACACACAGGATGTCCCCTATCTCAGCCTTCCCCAGCTCCTGGCTGTTCTCCACTTTCCTCTGTCCTGGGATGGTCATGGATGATGCTGATTCCAGCTGCTCCAGAGGTGCCCTTGGCTGCCAGCACAGAGTGGCTCCAGCTCCCACATTTGCAGGTATTAAACACCGTTCCATGTCATGGTCCCCCTCCCTCCCCAAGGATTTATATCCAGGTTTGCTGTTCAAATGAGCTTCAGAGCACGTGGATGAATTCCTGCTGGAATTCCAGAGCCCAGAAATGGAGACTGGAGCTGCCATTAAGGGCAGGACATTGGGAGGGTGCAGGAAGGTGTTTGGGTTTCTGTCACTGAGCTTCTCAGGGACCTTTGGCTCGAGCCTTGATTTCTTTGTGCCTCTTTTTCCTCCAGCACCATACAGGGCTTGGAATTCCTGCATCCCAAGTGAAGTTTTTGGGATCTGTGGGTGCACACAAGTACAACCAGGTTGCAATACAAAAGTTTAATGAGCAAGGAGTCTGTTTGACCTTGAGTATTTCTCCAAGGGTCTGGGCACAAGAGTGAAACATCCAGCAATTCCAGTTTGGGGTTTCCTATTTCTGGAGCCAGGCTGACCAGTCCTGGAGGAAAAGTTCACCTTCACATCCCACACATTCCTGCTGACAACCATGAAATCAATACAGGGATGAAAATAAATCCCACCACGGTGCTGATCTTGTCTGCAGAGAGAGGAGTTGATGGAGAAAATTCCAAGGGCTGCAGGGAATGGAGATTCCCATACGATGGTGCTGTTGCCACATGGCTGGAGCTCAGACCTCTCCCAGGGTGTGGGAGCAGCCCCAGATTGTTTGTTTAAAAATCTCAGCAACTCCAGAGCATCAAAAATGCATTTGAGTCTCTCTCTTTTTTCTTTTTTTTTTTCTTTTTTGTTATTTTGCTAATTGCTGAGCTCTTCTGCTCGCAAAAGACTTGGAGTGTGGGATTCCTGCCAGCTCCTGCCAGCAATGCCTGGTGCATCCCAGAGTTGTTTGCAGGGAGAAAGGAGAGCATTTTCCTGCACCCACACTTTGGAGTTGGGGTGAAGGTTGGTAGAGCAGCCTGGGCTGGGACCACAAAGAGGTTCTGTGCTTGTTCTGCCCTCACAAAAATCTTTCTGACTTTTCCCTTACCAGGTGTTGCATCTTTCTGTGTACAAATGTGGCAAAATATTGGAAATGCCGTCAGGAAATGTGAATTTCCTGGGATCACACAACAGATCTCAAACCAGGACTCTCAACCACCCTTGCTGCTTCCTGGTCTATGAACTTTTCCTTCCATTGGGAAAATTAATTTTCCTGGCCCCACAAGAAGCCACAGAATATGGATGGGGAAGAACCTGAGATTTGCAGTGCAGCTGCTGCAGGAGGAAACACAGAACCACAGAAAAATTTTAGGTGGAAGGGACCTTCAAGATCATCTAGTTCCAACGCCTGCCATGGGCTGGGACACCTTCTACCAGACCAGGGTGCTCCAAGTCCTCTCCAACCCTGGGTAGAAAAAGGTGGTTTTGGGTCCAGCAGGGACCATTGCCCCTCATGTGGCCACAGCTGCCCTCAATCCATGTCCTCTTGGTCTCTCCTTTCCCAGAGAATCATGGAGTCCTTCAAGTTGGAGAAGACCTCTGAGATCTTTGAGTCCAACCATTCCCAAAACAAACCCATGTCCCCAGGCGCCACATCCACATGTCCTTTAAATCCCTGCAGGGAGGGGCACTCCCTGGACAGCCTGTTCCAGTCCTCCTGGTGAAGAAATTTTCCCTAATATCCAATCTAAACCTCTCCTGATAACTTGAGGCTGTTTCCTCTTGTCCTGTTCCTTGGGAGAAGAGATCAATCCCCAACTCAGGAGGGCTTTGGTCCTTCTAATTTTTCCCTGCTTAATCTCATGGCATCCTTGAAGTCCTCCTAAATTGTCTCCCCCCTCATGCAAAGCTATAAAATCTCCTTTTCTGTCCATCGTCTCCTTAGTTTGTGGTCAGTCCCTGGAAGTGATGGTGCTTTCCCAATAATAACAAGGTTTCGGGAAAATTTTTCTGCACGAGATAGGAGAAAGGAGAAAATTTTTCTGCATGAGAAGGAGCTCATCGTGGATTTATGCATTGGGAAAATGTTTTCTTGCGGGATCATTCCTGTCAGGGCTCTTTTTGTGGCTTGATGCTGAAGTTTTTGACAAAGCGTTGGAAAACAGGATTCTGTGGACAAAGAAACGCTCTGAAGAAGTAACAAAGTTATTTGAAGTCCAGGATGGGTTTTGGGATCAAACCCAGGTATGGAGATCAAGATCCATCTAAACCGGCGAGTCTCCACTCGGGACATGCAATTAAGATGCAGGAAATGCAGGATCAGTCCTTTAAAGTCAGGTTTCCCTTCCCTGGAGCAGTTGCTCCTCCATTTACAGAGGCAGGAATTCTTGTAGCACTTGTTTTTGTCCCTCTGCTAGAACTGTTCCACTTTGTGTTAACTAATTACAAACTAATTGGGCCGGAGAGATGCGGTGGCGTGAAGCAATTTGATTTTGATGAATTGGCAATTTCTTACAAAAACTATTTCATTAAAAAAGTTGATTTTTTCCCCCCCCCAACTGCTTTATCAAATGCTCTGATGCTTAGGACAGCAGAAGATGAGTTGCATAGACCAGGAGAGATAATAGGAATTCTGATTAATATCTGTCATTTCCTCCTGGTTTAACTGTTTAGCTGGAAAATCGATGGGAAAAATCAACTCTCAATTGCTTGAAGTCATTAGGAATTTTCTAATTTGAAAGCGCAAGGGGGAATGGCTTCAAGGCTCCCCGATAAAGGGCAGGTTTAGATGGAATATGGGTCAGGAATTCTTCCCTCTGAGGGTGGGGAGGCCATGGCACAGTTTGACCAGGGAAAATGGGGTTTCCCCATCCCTGGAAATGTCCAGGACCAGGTTGGATGGGGCTTGGATCAACCTGAGACAGTGGAAGATGCCCACGGCAGGAGGTTTGGAATGAGATGAACTTTAAGATCCCTTCCAGTCCAAACCATTCCAAGATTCCACGTTTTGCCCAGGGGAAGCCTGGCCAGAAGAGCTTGGGGCATTGTCCAACGTGTCCTAAAGCCAATCCTGATTTGATCAAACAAATCAGATTCCCAGCTCCATTTTTTTGGCTAAATCTTTCCTGATTTACAGGAGCTTGGCTACTAAATAGGCACCACCTTGCAGATGGTTGTGTTTTGTCAGATTCTTAACAATAAACAGAAACATAAAAGGAAAACCAGAATCCTGTGGTGAGATTCAAAGCTGGTCCAAGCAGTTCCACTTTTGATTTCGGTGCTGGAATGAAATCATCCCTCTCAGCTGCCCAGGCAGGAGTCAAGGATCCCTTCCCCTGCCTGACCTTTACAAATTGCGCTTCCTACTCGGCCATGACCTTTTCCAAGGTGCCACAGATCCCAAGCCCAGAGGTTTTGGGATTGATAGCACAGCCAGCACTGAGCATGGAATTAGCATAACTGCCTTGTCAGTCTCCCCAGCAAGAAGCGGGATGCCAAAGGCTGGCCAGGAATGTGTCTAGGATTAAACAAACCTGATAGGAAGGAAATGGAGGAGATGGATTTACAGCCAAAGGGGTGCAATTTTCATTGAATCATGGAATGGTTTAGGTTGGAAGGGATCTTAAAGATCATCTCATTCCAACCCCTACCATGGACAGGGACACCTTCCACTATCCCAGGTTGCTCCAAGCCCTGTCCAACCTTGCCCTGGACACTTCCAGGGATCCAGGGGCAGCCACAGCTTCTCTGGAAATTCCATTCCAGGATCTCCCCACCCTCACAGGGAAGAATTCCTTCCCAATATCCCACCTAAGCCTGCCCTCTGGCAGTTTGAAGCCATTCCCTATGTCCTGTCCCTCCATCCCTTGTCCCACACCCCTCTCCAGCTCTCCTGGAGCCCATTCAGGCCCTGGAAGGGGCTCTGAGGTCTCTCTGGATCCTTCCCTTCTCCAGGCTGGACATTCCCAGCTCTCCCAGCCTGGCTCCAGAGCAGAGGGGCTCCAGCCCTTGGAGCATCTCCGTGGCCTCCTCTGGAAATGCTCCAGCAGCTCCACATCCTCCTGCTGCTGGACCCCAGAGCTGGATGCAGAATTCCAGGTGGGATCTCACCAGAGCAGAGTAGAGGGAGAGAATCTTCTCCCTCAACCTGAAATTTTCTGAATGAGTGAAACTGAATTTCCAATTTTCAATCCTCTAAGCTCCCAGTTCTCTGTTTTTTTTTTCCTGCCTTTGGGCTCCTTCCCGGATTCTTTCCTCTTTTGCTGAACAAAAGGAAGCATCAGGGGATGGATTTTCCTGCTGTCCACCTGGCTGCTGCTCCTAGGAGTGCTTGAGGGGCTTTTGTGGAACCCTTCATTTTGAGGTTTCTCCTCTTTTTGACCAATTTTCACGAATTTCATGAGATTATTTCCAGAGCCTTGAGAGCTTTCTCCTCATTTAATTTGCTTGAATCTGGGCAAGGTGATGCCCAGTGAGATCCATGGGCAGACAGGGGGTTGGACAGAGGGATGGACAGGGCTGGAGCTGTGTTAACCATATTTCCATAGACCAGGTTAAGACTTATGGAACTGTAGGAACAGCATCCAGAGGTGAAGAAGAAAAGAAAAGAAATAAAAAAAAAAAAATCAAAACAAATGTCAAGGATCCCAACAAAATATCAAGGATGATATAATTGCTTGCCAGGGAATAATAGGAATGGTAATGGGAGCTGTTCCTCCCTTGTGATCCACAAATTCTGTGTGGATAAAAACAGTCAGGAGGCTGGGAACATCCTGTTCCTCCCATTTTGATGGCTCACATTGGATGGACCTTGGCTAATTTTTCTTCCCTGCACAAAGCAAGGTCGTTTGCTCTCAGGGGCATCGCTGTCTGCCTTGAATTAATTTTCTATTAATTACTGGAATGATTTGAGCGTGGATAAGCAGCAGTTATTTTTAGCACTCAGACTGATTAGACTTAGGAGAGAACTACCTGGGGAAGCTGTGGGGCTCCTGATGCTTGGGAAGGGGAGACCAACAATTCCCAGTTGGATCAAAGTGTCCATCTGGGTCATGAGCCCCTTCTGACACCGCTCCTTAGAGGTTTCACAGGGAAAGTAAAAGTTTTCATCCAATTTCCACCCCTGGAAGTGCTCAAGGACAGGCTGGGAGGGGCTTGGAGCAACCTGGTCCAGTGGAGAGTTCCCTGCCCATAGCAGGGGTTGGGGTGAGATGGTTTTTAAGGTTCCTTCCAGCCCAAAACATTTTATTCCATGATCTCACCTGCACCTGGCATTCCTGATGAAATGCCCCCTTGAACAATGGACAGGGACATCCTTCACACCTCCTGACTTTTTAATGCAGTTATTTATTCCCACTAATCCAGGTATTTCTTGTTTTCCTCGGCAGCCCTGCCCTGTCATAATTTGCTTTTTGCTCTGTGTAAAGAGAGCTGAGGCACCAGTTCAGCTTGCAATCCACTTGCTTTTACATATTTCCCTGTGAATTCTCTTTTATTTCCTCCTCTACTTGTTTTTCTACTTTTTTTTTTTTTAATAACACTCTGTTTTCAGCCCCCCAAACTGTCTGGTAATTACCCTGCTTTGATAAACCTTTCTATTAAGCACAACTTGTAAATACCTTGCCTGGTCTAACTGCATTCAATTCATCATAAAGCCTCGGGAAGCCTTTGTTTTCCCTCTTTTGTGTGGAAAAAAATGGCAACAAGAGGTAATTTCACTTATTTTCAGCAAGGAATTAAGAAAGGGACTTGGATTCACAGATTTTTTTTATTAATATGATTCTTTAAACCTCCTTTTCCAGTATTATAAATCTTAACTCCTGGTTTATACATTAATTTATTTGTTATATTTTATCCCTAGTGGGGTTTATTTTGATTTGGTTTGTTTTTTGGTTTTTTTTTTTTTCCCCAGGGAATCAGAGACTGCTTTGTGTGGAAGGGACCTTCAAGATCATCTTGTTCCAACCTCCTGCCATGAGCAGGGACAACTTCCACTAGACCAGGCTGCTCCGCGCTCTACCCAACCTGTCCTGGAACACTTCCACGGATGGGAAGGGATTTTCTTTTATCCCTCTTCCTTTAGGAGCACATGGCCTTGCCCAAACTCTGTCCAGCTGAGCTCCAGGTCAGTCTCCATCTCTCCAGGAGAGGTCCAAAAATCCCACCTTGTGCCCGACAGCGTTGTGCAAACTCTCCTTGAGCTCCGTAGGCTTGTAGCCTTGATCATTCCTTGGGGAGCCCTTTCCAGTGCTCAACCACCCTCTGGGAGAAGAACATTTTCCTAAAGTCCTACTAAACCTCCCTGTGGTGTCTTATCTTCTTTTTGCCAGGATCAGTATTAAATGCATGAGATGGTATTTCTTGTTCGGACTCAGATGTTTATCGGTTCTTATCTCTGTTACAGTCTCACAAACCTTGAGTTCTGCAGCACTTCACTCTAACAAACTAAAAATGGAGCCCCATCTCTCTCTCTACAAGGCCAGTTAAGGTTAAACTGTCCAATTAAGAAATGACACCTAAATTATTTTTACTTTTAGCCCAATAACCAACCACTCATGGCCCACAATGCGGACTTTTTGTCCAACTACACAAAACCACCCAAACCCATGGAGAAAAAAGTGAAGAAGAAAGTGAAGAAGAAGGACCAGCCTCTGCCCTAAAACCTCCATGTTCCTTTATATATTTTACTATATTCTAAAACCTTAAACTCTAAGTTTTCCTTTTTATATTACTGTGGTGCCCAAAAATGCCCACAAATGGACAGTTTTGTCCATTTGTGTCCATTCTGAAGCCTCTCTTATTCCAGACCAACCAGAGACTTGTGATTCCTGAAGATCCTGGAGATCCCACCTGCTGAGGAACAGAGGTGGGAATTGCCAATGGAGACACAGAACTATAGAAAATTTTCCTTTCTCTCCCCCGGATGTTCATGTTTAAGTGAAAGATGCCTGTTCTTTATTTCAATGATATTCTGAATGAAGTTGTAGGAAAGCCTAGATTAATTTAAGAAAACCCAAAGTTTTGGGTTTTTTTTTTTCTATTCCACATCAAGATGGAGCAGAACAAAGTGGAACAGCTTCTCCATTGGTTTTCCTTTTGTTTTAGACCTTTTCTCCTGCCCAAGAAACAGCTCATTATTGTGACCTCATGGGAGGATCAGACCAAGGGAATGTTTGAAGGTTCAACCTTTATGAAATTCTGTCTCTGTTTTTCCCCAGCTACCAAGATTTCTTTTTTTTTTTTTTTTTTCTTTTTTTGCCTTCTCAGCCATGGCTCATCTAGGTTGCATCCATGGATTTAATTATTACTTCTGGCAAAGCATGTGGCGTTTTTCATTTATCACCAGCACTTTTATCAAGCCAGATTTAGTTAGCTGTGTGTGCTGTTCAGATGGACATTCTCCATGTCTGGAAAGCAGCAAATGTGCCAAAATATTTAGAAGAAAGTTACAAAACATAATAAAGTTTGATTTTCTTTTTTGAATAACTAATGTTTGTGGATATCTCTCCAACCAGGATTTTTTATTGTCTTCTTTTCACCTGGAGAAGGCCAGGGAGGATTAGGTTTCACTGAAAATTTTGCTTGCATTTTTTGTGGCAAATATTCCTTAAATGCCTGAATAAAAAGATCAGCCTAAAACCTATAAAATATTCATCTTCTTAACTCCTGCTGGTGAAAAGGTCTGAAGATCTGGACTGGAGGTTTCCTGTGATCTCCTGAAGCACGTGGGAATGGCTGGAACAGCTCTGATTCCCACTGCTCTTAAATGCTTCAAGAATTGATCCCCTTTGGGTCAGAATGAAAGAATTTGAGTGTGGCTGAAAGAGGTAAAAACAGTTTGAGTTTCTCCCAACTTTTCCTGAGTTTCCAGGTCAATTTTCTTCACCAGGACTCTTGGGGGATTTTACTTAAGGGAATGCCTGCTTTTGGAAGGATATGGAGCAGAAGCAGTTCAGGCTCTGTCAGGAATTTTGGTCCAGAAATTGTCCCAGATGATTTCTGTTGCTTTTCTTGCAGTCCCCAAGTGGCTTTTAAAGCTGGAATTTGGAACATCCCCCCTAAATCATCAGTGTAAGACAGAAAGGTTTTGGCTTTGGAGGTGGGAGCCAGTGCTGTGCTTTTCAGGCAGGAGGTATTAATTATAGCAGGTATTAATTAAGGGTGAATGATCCAAGACCCAGAGAGACGGGGGATGATCACAGAATCACAGAACCACAGAGTGGGTGAGGTTGGAAGGGACCACTGGAGGTCATCTGATCCATGATGGTGTCATTCTGCCTCACACATGGGTACATTTATATAAAATGAGCATGATTCTATTTCCCATCTCAGTTTTAGGGTTCACAAAATTAACAGACAATAAATGCAGCACACAGATCTCCCTGTGCCTGCCCTGAGAGATGTAAAATCACTGACTTTAGGACAAATATCTGTCTTTTCAGATGGCAGAGAAACCCCTGAGCTGTTTCTCACCCCTGGTTCGTGGCAGAGGAGCTGATGGAGCTGGAAAATCAACTTGCTTTTGGTTCTGGTTGAGAGACCACAGAGATTTGGGATGCTGAGCATATGGATGATAGGAAAGAGTGGGAAGGTCCTGCAGGACCCCATGGATGCTGTGCCAGGACATCCCTGCTGGGGCAGGACAGCCTGAAGGAGCATCTTTGTCCCAAAGGGGTGAGTCCTGTGACCCACCAAGATCCTCCTGGAAATCCTCTCCCTGAATTTTCCCCACACTGATTTCACACAAGGAATTGATAGGAACTGCCTGAGTCTTGCAGGAAAAGGCACTTTGCAGCAGCTGATTGCACTCCCACAGTTCCTGTTTTTCCTTGGAATCTCCTTGGGGATTGCTGCTCTCAGCACCGGCTTCTCTGAATGCACACAGTGATTGCTCCCACGGGGGTGGGAGCTTTCTCACCCTCCAAAAGGGCAGAAAAACATTTGGAAAGCGCTTTCCAGGTTACACAGCCTCTGATTTTATTTTCATGCAGCCCCTGCAGTCAGCAGGAGCAGCAGGGATCTCACCAGGGAGGAAATCCAAGGAAACACAAGAGGCAGGAGCTGGGTAGGAGCTGGGACCCTGAGGTGGACTCAGGGTCTTTTCCAACTTTAAGATTGTTGATTCCATTATTTTTGCACTAAATGTAAGGGAGTTTCCACCTTCTCCCTTTCCTTTTGCATGGATTTAACCTCTTCTCCCTCCCTTTGCATTCCCATTATTGCCAGTCCAGGACAATGTTTGTGATGCCCTTGCAGAGGTCACAGGGGAAATGGGCAGTGTCCAAGAGGGGAGGAGAGCTGGAAAGCAAATTATCACAAACACTGTGGAATTCATCCCATCACCACCCCTGGGAATGTTCAAAAAACGTTTTTATATGGCATTGATGTATTTTTTATATAGCATGATGGGTATAGCATTGATGGTGAACATCATGCTGGGCTGATAGTTGGACTTGATGATCTCAAAAGTCTTTTCCAACCTTAACAATTCCATGATTTTATGAATAATTTTCATTTTCCCCTGATGGAATCAACATGGAAAAAATCCAGGACCCCCTCCTTTAGAGAGGAGAGGCTGGGCTTTGAACGTAGCCATGTGGAATGATACCGGAGCAGGCTGGAAAATCCCAGCCTACTGCTTCTCATGGGCTGGGTAAGCATAACTCATCCTGGGGAGTCTCCAGGGTAAATCCAGGCAAATTCCCTTGTGGGAAAATGTTCCCCTATGAATATTTTAGCAGAGCTGCTCCTGCCAATGCTCCTGAAAATTAAGACACTCAATAGAAGCGTTTGAAATTGACTTAAAACTGAGAGTAGCTCTGGATTGGATATCAGGAAGGAATTCTTGCCTGTGAGGGTGGTGAGGTCCTGGAACAGATTCTGCAGAGAAATTGTGGATGCCTCATCCCTGGAGATGTTCAAGGCCACATTGGATGGGGCTTGGAGCAACCTGGGATAGTGGAAGGTGTCCCTGCCCATGGCAGGGGGTTGGAACTGGGTGATTTTTAAGGTCCCTCTCAACCCAAACCCTTCCATGATGTTTCTATCAAAAAGTGTAAAAACAGGAATACGTGGAAATCATCCAGGTGGGTTTTTCACCATTATTTGTACTTTGGCTTTTGTTCTTTCATGTTAATTGTTTAACCTCTAAGAATGGACAGGTGGAAAACTCATCCTGCTCCATATCTGCCTCATGTCTGATCAAAACAGAAGAACTCTGTTTCATCTTGAGATAAAATATTTCTGGAATTCCCGAATATACAAAAGCCATGGATTAGATGGCATTGTGGAGTAAGTTCACATTTGATAGGCCAATTAAAAGTGCAGTTCTCCTTGAATTCTCCTGGAATTTGAATTAAATACTTGATGGGGATCATCTCAAACCTACTGGAGAAAAATTGAGAGAGCCAATAAAAAGTGGAATATAGGGCCACTGGAGACATATATCTGGGAACCATTCTGGAATACCTTTAATGGAGCCAGGATATTCAATATAGAGAGAAAAGGAGGAATAATTATAAAGGAAGAAGTTATGTGGGTTTGGATCCTCTCACTCTTTGTGACCTCTGCTCCTGAAGCAATCTATCTGAAAAATTTCCTGATAGGAATATTAATTATTTAGGGTTAGCTGTTCAGGGTCATGAAATAGTAGCGGGTCTGATTTAGAATTCCTCAATAAATTGTCCCAAAATTTTTGGGATTTCAGCTCACAAGGGGAAGAAACATTGTTTATGGAACCACCAGATGCAGCTGGAAAACACCATTGAGCTCTCAGGCACAGAACCCCCAAATCAGGTGTGAAATGGAAGCAGGAGGCTTGAACACAAGGAGAAATGAGAGCAAAACTGCTTTGAGTTATCTTCATGATGTTAATTGGGGAGATAATTTGAGAGGAAGGACAGATAATTTGAGGGGAAAGACATCTTGCACTTGAGGAGGGAGCAGGTGTTGGGAGGGCTGGTAAATGATAAGGTCATTACCCTGTGGGACACAGAGACACAAGAAAAACAAATTTAGTGTTAATAGTCCATTTAGATTCGTTGGGACAGCGAGGATCAGAGCAGCAAAAACTTGCCTAAGGTGACCCCACTGTCAGTGAACAAAACTCAGAAAAAAACTGAGGGTCTGGAAGTTCAATCCGTGGATCCTGGGGTTTCCCTCAATAACTGCAGCACTGTCACCATTGTGGGAGAAAGGGAAGAGAAAAGGAGGTGAGGTGCTGACAGGAGATATCAGGAGCTGCAGCAGGAATGTTGTTCCCTAACTCAGCCCTTTGGAGTGGGACACTCCCATTGATGTGATGTTGGGCATTCCTGAGCTAGGTACAAGGATCTGAACTTGAGGCTTGTTTTTATCTTTGTTTAAAAAATCAAAATTCACTCTGCCGCATTCAGGACTCTGCTCTCATCTCCTTGTGTGACCAACCTGCCCTGCACAACAAATCCTGCTGTGCCTTCCTTCCCGGGTGCACGAGAACATGGAATCATGGAAAGGGTTTGTGTTGGAAGGGACTTGAGGGACCATCCAATTCCAGTCTCTGCACCAAGGGAGGGGGAATGCAGAATGTGACATGAAGGCTGGAGGGCAGATCCAACCATGCTGTGAGCAGGAAAACATTAAGGATTAACCATTATCATTATTATTATTATTATTGTACATATTATCTCATTAAACATCAGGATATGGTGTTGTTCTGGAGAGGATAATTGCTCCCTCTAACATCTCTGGAGGAGATAAGAGGCAGGGCCGTGCCCTGGAAGGTTCCAGTTCCAGGGCTGCTCTGACTAGCATGGGCTCAGTGCTTCACTTCATGGTCCAAATGTGCCTCTCAGACCCTTCCAAACTTATCTAAAAGACTGTTTTGGGAATAACTTGTCCCTGTAATCCCAGGGCAATGTTTGCCTTCCTCACCTTCAAGGAATTTCAGGCAGGACATCCCCTGGAATGAGTCAGGGATCATTTCCATGCCAGCACGAGTATTTTGAGATAAAAAACCAATCGAGGGAGAAGGAACTTTATCATTCTCCTCTGCGCAGGGAGCTTAGGGTGGAGCTGTGAGATTCTCCCTGGAGACTTGGTTTTGCAGCCATCCCTTTATCCCCCTTTTTATGATCTTCCATCACGAGTCAGCCCTGATTTAGCTTTTACAGAGAAATATGCTGCAATTTGAAGACTTAATTGCACCAGAGGCCTTCAGCAACGTGGTCACTAATGAGCCAGAGTTCAGATATTCCTGGCTTAATGAAAACCAAGGAAGGGCTGGCCATGGGCTCCGGGCAGTTCTGGATCTCACGGAGGAAGAATTCTCTCCTGGATAGTTCATTAATAAAAGGGAGGGTAGAGGAGAGTGGCTCATCACCATCTGTCAGTGGAAGCTGGACCCCAGCCAGGAGAGCCAGCAGTTAATTAGGAATGAGAGCTGCTTCCTTTCACAGACATTTCTATATGTTTATATATAGCCATTGTATATTTTTTCCCCCTAATTAAATGAGCCAGCCAAAATTTTTGTTGGGTGGTTTTAACTCTGGAGAACTTGCTCAGCCACAGGGATCCGCCTTTGCTCTTCCCAAGATCTAGGACTGGCTTAGGAAAACACAGCCCAAGGGATGATGGGACGCCCAGGAAACTTCTCTTTTGGAATGGGCTTCAAGAGAGGGGAAAGATGTCACTTGAGTTCCAGGATTTATTCTCCTGGCTGGAATCATCAGGTGATGCTCTCCTTGAAAGCTGGAGAGGGCATGGAGTGACTGGACAGGGGGGAGTGGCTGCCAGCTCAAAGGGAGTAAGTTTAGATTGATATTAGGAAAAAATTCTTTCCTGTGAGGGTGGTGAGATTCCCTAGAGAAGCTCTGGCTGCCTCATCCCTGGAAGCATCCGAGGCCAGGCTGGACAGGGCTTGGAGGAATCTGGTCAAGTGGAAGGGCCAGAGAGCTTGGAACCAGGTGACCTTGAAGGTCCCTTCAACCCAAACCATTCCATGGTAATTCCATCAGGAAGGCTGGATGTCCCAAGGTTTGTGATCTTCCTCCCAAGCCCTCACTTTTTGCCTTTTTCTCCTCTTTACAAGAATTCCATTTCTGCAGGAAGAACCTTCCAGCACAGCTCTCCCACCTCTCCAGGTGCATCCTTGTCAGGAAAACTCCTTTATTTCTTTTTTTGTGACCCCCTGAAGAAATGTGACATGAGGAAGGGAGTACGCAGGGAAGGAGGAAGGTGTAGAGGTGGAATTGGTCTGCAGGGACTGTCTGTGGAGTCTCTTTTTGCCTCTGAAATCTAAAGGGGCTGGGATTTTTTTTTCCAGCATTCCCTGACAGATGTCTAACATTCAAACAAATCCAATCTCCACCCTGCTACTCCCAGCAGCCACCAGTGTGTGATGGAGATAAGAGATGAGCTGAGGTTCACAGCTCACTTGCGGAATGACTCATCCCTTTAATTGCATCCCTTTAATTACAAATTAGCCTCCTTGACCTTTTCTTCCTGCTCTTTCCTGAGTGTCACGGCACAGTTTGATCTCTGTGCTGCCAGAGAGCAGAAGGAGATGATGTCCCTTGGTGGAAGGGTTTTTTGAGCTGAGGCCACGCTCTCACCTCCCTTAATCCCATGAGTTGTGCCGAAAAAAAGTTCCTCTTCTTCTTGAAAAGGTCTTTGTGACTTAAAAAGAGCTGAAAAAACACAAAGTCACCACCTAAAACTGCAGAAGGAACAAAAAACAAAAAATCTGACAAATGAAGATAGTCAAATTTGGGCAAAAAAACTCAAAGTTTGGAAAGACTGAAGAGCTAAAATTGTCATTCCTGGGTTGATTTGCTCTAGGTTTTCTCTCTTTTGAAGTCCTTGAAACTCTGTTGGAATCAATGATGTTACTCTGACACAGAACTAAAATAAATTTAAGGCTTATTCAACAGGAATATTCCAGCAGAAATGCTGCTTGGCAAGAGCAGATATGGTTTCCCACCAGGAAAACTCCAAAAAAGAATGGGAAAACCACCTCAAAAAATGGCAACTCCTTGGCAGAAGTGGATTTGGAAGGTTGAGGTTACCTGTGAATTTCCTTTCCAACATCAAAGTCTTTGGAAGCAGAAGTTTCTAAAGAAGAGAAAACATTGTTTGAAACTCTTTGCCTTTATTCATCAGTGAATTCTTGAAATGTTCTCCCCTGAGAAAATGTTTGGAATAACACCAGATTCGCCCACTCTGTGCTGACATTTAACTCATCCCATTATATGTATTACGCCACCACTCCAGCTTTATCCAGGATATAATGTAAGGAACATATACACAGATTTAGAAAAATACAGAGCCTTATAGATTTATTTATAACAGTTCATATATTTATAATTAACTCCATTGTGAGGAAAGTTCAGCACGAAGTAGGACAACAATGGACTCCTCAGTTATATAAAAGGGCCTTGAAAAGCTCTTCCCTCCTCAGAGAAAAGTTTCCTGAGCTGCTCAGGGAAAGCTGCATTCTTTAAAAAAAAGGCTGAAAGTGGAAATGTTTTGTTTATAGCAATTTATTCCAATTGAAAGTTTTTTTTAATTTAGTTTTTAAAGTGTACTTGGGAAGAAGCTGTAGGGTTTTATAGAAACGTTGGGACACACAGGACAAGAGAGGGATCGAGGGCACTCTCAGCAAATTTGTTGATGACACCAAGTTGAGGGTGCAGTGACACACACCTGAAGGATGGGGCCATTCAGAGGGACCAGGACAAGCTGGAAAAGTGGGAATGGTGTGTGGCTCACCAAGAACAAGTGTTGGTGCTGCACCTTAGATGGGACAAACCCCAGGGTCAGTCCAGGCTGGGGATGAGCAGATGGAGCAGCCCAGGGGAGAAGGACTTGAGGGTGGTGGATGAGAGGCTGGACATGACCCAGCCATGTGCGCTCCAGCTCTAGAAATCCAAAAATGTCCTGGGTTCATCCAAAGCAGGGTGGGCAGCATCTGAGGGGGGGATTCTGCCCCTCTCAGGTGAGACCCCACCTGCAGAGCTGCATCCAGCCCTGGATCCCAGCACAGGAAGGACATGGAGCTGCTGGAGAGAGTCCAGAGGAGGCACCAGGATGAGCAGAGGGATGGAACAGGTCTGCCATGAGGAAATATTGGGAGAGCAGGGATTGTTCAAGCTGGAGAAGAGAAGCTTTGGGGTGACCTAATTGTGGCCTTCCAGTTGCTAAAGGGGATGACAAAAAAAAAAAAATATTAACGAGGGCCTGGAGTGACAGGACAAGGGAGAATGGCTTCAAACTCGTGGAGAGTAGGTTTAGTTTGGATATTAGGAAGGAATTCTTCCCTGTGAGGGTGGTGAGGCCCTGGCACAGGTTTCCCAGAGAAGCTGTGGCTGCCCCTGGATCCCTGGAAGTGTCCAAGGCCAGATTGGACAGGGCTTGGAGCAACCTTGGACAGTGGAAGTGTCCCTGCCTGTGGCAGGGGAGTAGAATGAGACGATCTGGAAAGTCCCATCTGTGCATGGGAGAGGGTTTCAAAGGGTTCCAATGACCTTACCCCAGGATCACAGAATTGTTGTGGTTGTAAAAGACCTCCAAGGTCATTGAATCCATAACTCAACACTTCAAAGTTCACCACTAAACCCTGTCTTCAAGCACCACATTCACAGGTTTTTTTGAACAGCTCCAGGGACGGTGACTCCACCTCTGCAACCTGTTCCAATGCTTGACAATCCTTTCAGTGATTAGATTTTTCCTAATGTACAATCTAAGCCTTCCCTGGCACAACTTGAGGCCATTTCCTCTTGTTCTATAGCTCGTTACCTGTAAGAAGAGACCGACCCCCACCTGGCTACAACCTTCCTCCAGGAAGTTGTACGGACCTTGTGCTGCCACTTGTCCCCTGATGAGACCCTGAATTCCCTGAGAATGGGATTTTTCTAGCTTCTGAAAATCCCCCAGCTCTGCTGTTTCCAGCTCAGGGAGCTCGGGGTGTGGTCGGTGATGCAGCTGAAACCCTCCCACACCAAGTGCCAACCAGATGGAAAATAACTCCCTATTTACTGAGGAGCAAGAGGGAACTTCCACCTTGCATAAGAGGCCTTTTGCCTCCTTGCGACCTGATTTCCTTGTGGTTTTCACTAGAACTAATCAAAGAATTCCATACAAGTGGAGAAGGAAAGAACAGGAGCATTGCTTCCTTCCTTCCTGCCCATTGCATAAAGCTTTAATAGCGAGTAATAGCTGACATGGCTTTGATTTTATTGCACTTAACCGGGTAATTCTCCTGTCCCCAACTGTGCCCAGGAGGACTGAGAGGAACAGAAGTGACTGTGCCACAGTACAAATGGGTCTTTGAATTCCTCTTACATTCCCATGGCCTGGATTGTGTTCAATAAGTCATGCACAGTAAATACAGCCAGGAGACGTGAGGAGACTCATGAATACTTGCAAGGCACTCAGGTGCCACTTTGGTGAATGTGCTGCAGGCAGAATATGGGAAAAAAAATAATGCCCTGCTTGTGTCTCTGTCCCTCCCCTCACTCGTTAGTGAAGGCCATTCCCCACCACAGAGATCCCCAGGCAGAGCTAATGAACCAAAACAAGCCATTTCTAATTTTATCCCTGCTTTCTTATGACAAGGAGACACAAGTTCACATCCAAAATCTGACATCCCTGCCCTGGACTCATTGATGGGTTCACAGAATCACAGAATATCCTCAGCTGGAAGCGACCCACAAGGATTGTTGTGGGTCCTGGCCCTGCACAGGACAACCCAGGGAATTCCACCATGTGCCTGAAGTGGTTTGCAGTAGTTTCTTGAGCCCCAGAAGACTTTGTTTGCAGCATTTTAATGTCGGTTGCATGGAAGGGCACGAGGTTTCTTTGCCATGATGGACAAGGCAAACAGCACCGTGGACACCTTGGGTGGGCAACCTGGAGACTGTCCAGCTGGACATTGGGCCAGCAGACACAGCTGCGCCAGTTTGGTTGCAGATAGAGCCTGGAATTCTTGTGTCCCATCCCAATTTTCGCTCTGTTCCTCCCTTTCTGGATGATGACGGTTATGGAGACCTCTGAAGTGAATGTCTCCTATGCTGTCTCCATCTTGCTGCATCATATTTCAATGTTTTCTTAATATTCTTCTGCTCCATTCAAATTCCAGCCTGGCTCCTGAATCTCTCCTCTGTGAATCCAAGGCCTGGCACAATCTCCTCCCTTTTGTCTCCCCAAAATCTGGCTCCATGAACCTTCACTGAGGGAACAGCAACGGTGCCCCTGTGAAAAATCATGTGAAAAATATCCAAATAACTTCCCTCTGATGATGCCAGTTTTTTCTTGTGTATTAGACAAACCTATGGAAGTTCTCTAGGATGCTCAGAACTGGGAGCTTGGCTCGATGGGATGGGCTCCTGACCTTCCCATGGATGATTTGTGCCAAATCCACTTTAATGGAGGTGTTCCAGTCACAGAGGATCCTGTATTGGAGCCTCTGCAGGCTGTTCAGCAAAGCAGAGAAGGAATTGCACTGTCTCCTTTAATGCTTTTAAACAGTTCATGTCTCACTGCTGGCAGGTGAATAAATTGGTAATGAATATGCAAATCAGCAGGTCTTCCTGAGAAACCTCATTTTGAGGTGTTTGTGAGGCAGGATGAGCACTTTAATGTTTGCCACACATTTATGCCAGTGATATCCTCTCTCCTTCATAAACAGGGCTGCTGTTAATCCATGACCTGTTCCACACTGGCTTTGTCAGCAACAGTAAATTAAAAAATGTCAGGGAACATTGTTAATTGCTGTAAATGGATTTTTTTTTTTTAATCCCACGAGATTTCTAGCATGGAATTATAGAATAGTTTGGGTTGGAAAATGATCTTCAAGATGGGCAGGGACATCTTCCACTGTCCCAGGTTGCTCCAAGCCCCATCCAACCCGACCTCGGGCACTTCCAGGGATGGGGCAGCCACAGCTTCTCTGGGAATTCCATGGCCTCACCACCCTCCCAGTTCTATCAGATGTTCTTTCCTCCCTTGTACTTTTGAATTTCCTTTTGTCCCATTCTGAGGGGTACTTCAGGGGGAGATGAAATTCCTTCATTAATGTCCCTGATTTCAACCCAAAATTTTCATTTTGGAGATTAAAAAACCTACCGCTGAGGTTTTAATTTTCATTTTTGCTCCTGGTTAATGGAAATTTGGACATATCCATCCCTCAAGGTCTTCTGAGGTTTTTTCTCCAATATTTTGGATGCCTCAGAAGTCTCTATGGAGCCTCCAAAATATGCAGGAAATCAAGCACCATCCCTGAAGCAACAACTGAAGGAGACACAGTGAGGCCAAAACGTATTTATTGTTTTAATTTAAATTTCATCAGACTTTATCAGTTTTACCCCTTGTGCACCTCCTCCCATTCTTCACCTCCTTGCACAATCCTCTGCAGCACCTCCAGGGTTGTGCGATCCACCTGGAAATGTTCCAAGGGTCCGACACAGCTCCTCATGTCCAGCCCACATCACAGATTCATCACTGCTACTTTTCCCTCAATATCTTGCCTCTCCTAAAAGATTCTGGTCCAAGAATCTCTAAAATTCCACTTCCCAGAGCGTTGTTTCTGTGGATCTAGAAGATGTTCAGGGAGCTGAGTCACAGTTCCCTGGCAAGACGTGGCCTGCTTAGCCTCAAGTTATTTTTCGTTAGTTTTTATAGGCAGGGAATGTGCACAAATGAAGGATGAAGTCAGTTTTCCCACTTGCCAGCCATTTGTTGCCTGGGATCATTTCAGCACTTCCATCCTTGGTGTGTTCTGCATGCTTCTCATTTTAATCTTGGAAGCAGCAGATCCCTTTATTTTATCAGGGGAAGTTATTCAAAAGCCTAGAAGCTGTGGATGAAGAAACAAACTGGGCATTCCTGGAGGATTGTGATTATAGCCCATTTTTTTTTTTAGCAAATTCTAAAGCTTTAATAATTTTTCTTATGTTGTCACTGAAGTAATTTTGTTAAAAATTGAGGTTATTACTGGTTAATAATTTTTTAGCTCAGTCTCATTTTGATTAAAGCAAGAAAAGACAGGTTGGAGCTTTTAAAACTACACCTATTTTAGAAACTGAAGTTTCACTGAATGTGGAAAATGATCTGGTTTTTGTAAGTCTGTCCAGAGGCTCATGCAGCTGAACATTCCTGAACATTCCATTGCTATTCTTGGGCTTTTAGCTCCCAGATCAGCCTGGTGGTGCAACATGCCCACATCTCATAAAATGTAAGTGGGAAGAAGAGGCTTATTGAGGATGAGAAATATCCTGGCAATGCAGCTGATTTTTCTGAGATCATGGAATAATGGAATCATAGAATCATGGAATGGTTTGGGTAGGAAGAGACCTAAACGATCATCGGAGGTAGGAATGTCTTCCACTATCCCAGGTTGCTCCAAACCCCATCCAACTTGGCCTTGAGCACTTCCAGGGATGGGGCAGCCCCAGCTTCTCTGTGCCAGTGGCTGGCTATCCTCCAGGTAAAGAATTTCTTCCAACGTCCCATTTAAACTTCCCCCTCTTGTAGTTTAAAACCATTCCCATCACCAACAAATTGTCCATTTGAGAGACACTTTCTCTGGACACTGATTTTCTCCTTATGCACCCCAATTCCATTTTAGAAAATGAGAAATTTGTGTTGCTACACATAAAATGTGACCAGTCTCAACACGGGATGGTTTTCACTTTGTTACCTGCACTGATTTTTTTCCTTCTGGCTTTTGCAGCACTCAGCCCTGGCAGCCCAAGACTGATATTTGTTAAAATGGTTTTGTCTGCTTGTTTTGTCCCTCAAGAGCTGTTGAGGTTTTGAGAGATTTGTTTGAGCTCTGGGTCAAGCACAGGCACAACCCAGGAGGGTGGGGAGGAGATGCCAGAGGAGAGGAGAGAACAGCAGCTTTCCTCTTTTGGAAAGAATTAGTAATTAGGTCCACAAAAACATTTTTGCCTAAAGGTTGCGCTGAAAACAAAGTGTTGCAAGATAATGATGGGCTCTACCCAGAGATAATTAATCTGCAGATGGAAACATCCATTCACGTGTGCTCTCTTTATCCATCTGGCAGTTCATTATTTTTACAAAGCCCATTCAAGTCAAGAAAGGAATTCTGCTGCTTTCCAGGCACAGATAACAATTCCCTGTGCTATTCCTGGGGTTCCTGGCAAATTCTTCTTGCACACAGTGCTCAGCTCAGCAGTGACATGGCCAACAAGGAGCAAAAGCCACCTTTTAATGCTGTGAAGGTTTTTACTTCATTCCCATCTATTTGAAGAAGGAAAAAAAATGTCTGCTTGAAATTTTCCTTCCAGCTGTCCATGGTACAGAATCTCCCCAGGTTGCCACAGGAATAAATTCATTTCCTGTTTCTCTAATGATGGCAGCTGAATATTTTAATGCAGTTAAGTTTAATCACTTTTTAAAGTCCACAGTAAAACCTCTGCAATTACCCTCAGGGCCAACAAGTGCTCAGTGAACCATGGGGTGGATTCAGCTCCTTTCTCTGGATAAAGCAAATCCATCTCTCCAGAAGAAAAGCAGAACACACTGAGGTTTCTGCCTGTTGGTGCTGTTGTGCTGTGCATGGAAATGTGGGAATATTCACTGGAGTGAAGATGGGGATGAATCATCCTCATAATGTGCTGGGTACTTCTCACACCTGCAAAATCCCCTCTCCATCTCCACCTGCTGTAAACAGATCAGAATAAAAGGGAAGAACTTCGGTGATAAGATCAGGAAGAGCTCAACTCCAGCATGGAGCTGATATCTAATTACAGATAATATTTGATGAGAATCCTTGGGACAAGAAAAGAGCATTTTAGTCAGCAGAGGGCTCCCCATGCTGTAACAATAAACAATTTTCCTTGGTAATACAGAAAAAAATGGTACTGGAATTAGAAATGTGTGGAAAATTTCAGGAACCAATTGTTTTCTTCAGTTCTGTCCATCAGTTCAAAGACCTGAAAGAAAATTCAGGGTCTGCTGCAATTCTGAGGTGGAATTTTGAACCACGACAGAGAATTCAACAAACTCAGTCATCCCTTTCATTGTTTCTTTTCCCACTTTTTTTATTGCCTGTTTCAAGCAAACATCCTCCAGGATTGTGTCTTCCTTTGTATCAGACAAAACTATGCATTTTCAAATGCACAGATCCCAAAACTTTGAGCTTATTTGACCTGTTGGGTAGAGGGGACAGGAAAAGTTTCTTCAAACTTTTTTGGTGATGAACCAAAACTTATTTCTCAGTAGAGAGGGGGTTTCAGGACACGCTTTCCACTCCAAGGATCATGGAATTATGGAATGGTTTGGAACAGACCTTCAGGACCATCTAACTCCTTCCACAGACCAGGTTGCTCCAGCCTGGTCTTGAGCACTTCCAGGAATGGGGCAGCCAGAACTTCTATGGGAAACCTATGCCTGGGCCTCACCCCCCTCACAGGGAGGAATTTCTTTGGAATTCTTTGAAATTTCTTTGGAAATCCTTTCTCCCAGTTCTCCCTTCTTTGCAGGATTTGTGTGAGGTTACTTGGAAGCATAACGCACATCATTGAGTAATAAATTATATTTAGCTCTAAAAAATACAGATGTTCCTCGTTCCAAGGCTCTGGTGCATCATTGTCCCTGCAAGTGGGACCGAGTCCTTCTGGAATCTTCCACCTGGAAGTGGCTCTGAGTAATCCTCCCACATCACTGTCAGAGTTTGCATAAGGGGAATAGGCAAACATGCAACCTCTCCCCTCCTGGCTGATATCTGGATTTTAGACCCAAAAGAAGAAACTGGGGTCGTCAAGAACAAACTGGGATCATCAGAGGGAAGTTATTTGGAAATTTTTCACAGAGGCACTGCTGCTGTTCCCTCAGTGAAGGTGCACGGAGAAAAATTTTGGAGAGACAAAAGAATCCAGATTGCATCTGGATTTTAGATAAAGGGATAACTTTTCAGGAAGTTTTACTTTCCAGTCAGACATGCTGGTTCCTTACAGAGTCTGAGAGGTTCCAGGATAAATTTGTGCACAAATTTATTGATTTCTTCACGATCTTCTGTGTGTTCCTTCTTCCAGAGGTTCTTTCAGGAGAAGTGGATTGTGGTTATTAATTGTTGTGGTGTTGTTATGAGGGTCCCAGGATGAGGTGAGAGATGAAAATTGACTCCAAGTTCTTAGAAAGCTGATATATTATATTGTATTGTATTGTGTTACGTTATATGATATACTAAAACTATGCTAAAGAAAGACAGAAGGGACATCAGAAGGCTAGAAAATAGTGATAATAAAAAACCCGTGACTGACCAGAGTCCCAACGCAGCTGGACTGGGATTGGTCATTAAGTAAAAGCAATTCACATGGAACCAATCAAAGATGCACCTGTTGGTAAAGCAACCTCCAAATCACATTCCAAGCAATCAGATAATTATTGCTTACATTTCTTTTCTGAGGCCTCTCAACTTCTCAGGAGAAAAATCCCGGCAAAGGGATTTTTCATAAAATATGATAGTGACAATGGATCACTTGGGAAGTGATGCTTGTGAGAGGGAGAAGGAAAAGCAGATCAGCAAAGGGATTAAAGCCCAGGAAGCCTCTAAATGCTGAATAAATACATAGCCTGGCTGCCTCAACTTGCTGCCTTTTTTTTCCTTAATGCAGGGGAAATTTGCTGCTTGACTTTTCTGATTCTCACCCTGCTGAGAGCAGGTGAGAAGGAGGAACAAGCAGAATTTTAAGGGATCCTAATTATAGGGAATGGGTTGGGTTGGAAGGGATCTCCAAGATCATCCCATTCCAACCCCTCTCCATGGGCAGGGACACCTTCCACTATCCCAGGTTGCTCCAAGCGACATCCAGCCTGGCCTTGAATGGTTCCAGGGATGGGGCAGCCACAGCTTCTCTGGGATTTATAATCAGGGCCTCCCCATGCTCACAGGGAAGAATTTCTTCCAATATCCCATCTAAATCCACTCAGTATCTCTCTCCAATATTCCTGGTTCTTCAACAGCAGCTCAGGAGCACCATAAATCCCTGTCTGCACAGGTAGAGGTGATTTATGTTTATATATTGTCCATATATGTGCAAAGAAATCCTCATGTCCTGAAGGAAAGCAAAGGGAATAAGATTGGGTGGAAATCCAAGAGGATAAAATCAAACGTTCATTGAGGACGCTGAATTCCTGAGTTATCTTCAGTGTAACAACCCTGATTTTTACTTTTCATTAAGTTCCTTCCTGTGTTATAAGGTGAGGGATCCCAGTTTTATGGAGGCTGAGCTCCATAAATGATTTGTTGGGCGTTGGGGTGCCAGGAAACAGCTAAAACCCAACAATTAACCCTCACTCCTGCAGAGTGTGGGGTGGTTTAAAAGGGCAATAGGTGTGGGACATTAATTAGAAAGAAAAAAGACTGATTGGTGCAAACTCAATTCCCAGGAAGGAGATGGAGTCAGGAAATTTCCTTATGGAAATCATGAACACAAGCTCTGAAAACCATTGATTTCATAAGAATGTTCTTTTTTTTTTTTTTCCCAGGATCATGGGACCAGAACACTCAAAATATTTTATTTTAATTGCATGCAGGGTGACACGGTGGTCACAAATTATGACCCTCACACTTTAAAGACATAATTTGGAGGGAAAAAAATAATCCCAGTGTGTTGTTCTACCAGCAGATGGAGTATATAAGGAGTGTACACCAGTTTATCCCACTTTACTGGCCCTCTGATCCATGCGTGTTCTTAAAAAGCCACAGTAAAAGCTGGAAAAAAACATTAAAATAACACAGTAGTTATAGAGTGGATTTTCAGTGTAATAAAGTGTGAAATCCCACTCTGTTTTTATGGAGAGCTGTAAATAAGTCAACAAGATTTAGGCTACACCTTTGGAATCTGCTTGTTGGTCACTGGTAATTCCGGAGTTTCTGTGGCTGGCTGAAAAATTCACAATATTTCCTACAGGATATCAGAAATGTTTTCAGAAAGCCCCTGTTTGGAGCTTCCTTTATTTCAATTCATTGCTGCAGGATTTCATTAGGCTCAAAAAAGGCTTTTTTCTTTTGGTCTGGTTCTCTTCAGCTCCCCTTTGGCTGGGAAAGGAGAGCAAAAGAAAGACCTGTGAGCTTTCTGTCAGTCAGGAGAGGAGTTATTTTATAAATTGAACGTGAACTGATGAGTCTGGGGCATGAGGGAAATTATTTCTCCTTTGAATATTGTTCCAGCCATTCTTTTTTTTCTTTCTTTTTTCTTTGTCTTTTTTTTTTTCCCCAGGTGATGTCTCTGTTTTAAACGTTGAGGTCTCCTCTTCCAGCTGAACCTTGTGGGAGCTAAAATAATATGCAAACCTCAAATGCTGAGCTATTCCAACTCCAGGGTTATTCAGGCAGGAAAGTCCTTCCCCAGTCTGAGAGGCTCAGCTGATTAAAAACTCCAAGCTCAGAGCATCTCACACACAGAGAGAATATCAGAAAATCAAGGCTGGATTTATTGACTTTCCCTTCGGTTATTGCCATTGTTTGCCAATTCCCTGACTATTTTAACGTATTTTTTTATCAGAATCTCCTTCTCATCCCCCTCCCCGAGGGGCTGCTCCTCTATTGCTTCTTTGGAGCTGCCTGGTCATCCCATTTCAGCCCTGGCCTCAGGAAAGCAGAAGGTCAGAGAAGAATCACCCATTTTGCATTTTGAGACTGAGCTCTAGGCGGGATATTAAATCCAATTCCTTGCTTTCAGCTTCCTGAAAATGCTGCATTTTCCTTGTTTTTTTTTTTTTTAATTATGCACAATACATTTATTTTCTTTACCGTTTCCCCTATATAATTACTTTAACCAACACTTTGGGTTCCAAGTACAGGGCATCTACATTTGATTTCCTTTCTCAGGAACAAATATATCAAATAAAAAATCCAACCTAATCACCACTCCAGTTTTCTTCTTTTTTTTTTTTTCTTTTTGTGGGGGAAGGTGATTTTTCCTGGAGAAGAAGATAAGAAAACAAAGCACTAAATGGGATTTTGTCCATGTTTATAATGCAAAGGAGGATTTTTGAGCACTAAATACATTGGTTCTTAATGTGTTTTAATATCTATATTTATACAGATAAACTCACACAACTGAGAGCAATGCATCCTCCTGGCATAGATATGGGATATGTTATTATTCCCATTTTCCAGTGGGAAATAAAGACCCACATGGGAAGCTGCAATAAAGACAGGACTCGAGTCACGTTGCCTGAACAATACCAAAGCGGTATTTTTAGCTTTTTATTCTTTCTAATCAGTGACTAATCCTGTTTTCTTTCTTTCTTTTTTTTTTTTGTCTTCTGGGAGCAAAATTCCAGCCATTGGTGGACAAATTGATGTCTGATCATCCTAATCTGCAAAATTAAAAACTTCATGATTAAATAATGCCCTTTCTTAGAAGACTGCTCACCCACCATTTCACTTTGGTGGTCTCTCTCAGACCCTCTGAGCCTAAACCCAGCTAAGCCCATGGTTCTATCAGAGATAATCCCTTAAGGAGATTTCTGCATTGTTCTATTTAATTAACAAGGACGTCTAATATATCATTATTGTATTTCCTGAATTTTACATAGAACTGGGATTTTCTAAGACAAGGACAATCAGTGGCTGGATGAAATACAGATTCTCAAAGCTTCTCAAAGCACATTTTCATGGATTATTGTAGCTCTAAATTTTCTTTGTTAAAATTGTTCCAATCTCTTTCCACCTTTTTTGCGCTACCCAGACCCAACAGCTCTACAGCCCCCTGGAAAATGGGTCGTCCACAACTTCAGTGGGAAACTTGTGTCAGGCCCTCACCGCCCTTAGGATAAATAATTTATTCCCAATATCCCACCGAAACGTGTTCCCTTTCAGCTGGAAGCCATTCCCTTCATCCTGTCACCAATAATGACTGGATTTCAGGTGGCACTTAATGGCTGATATTTCTGTTTTCCCTGGAAAATCAGGATGAATTAATGTCTGTTCACCACCACAGGGCTGTTGGGAAGGCCTGATGATGTAGGAGCCAGCCGCCAAACAGGAGTCAGGAATGTGGGAAATTTTCCTGAAGTTATTTGAGGTGCTAATCCAACCTTTGCTCTCAAAAATTCTAATTCCCACTGACAAACTGAGTTTCAGAATTCCCACAGAAATCTGGCCAGAAGTTGTTCCCTTCTTTGACTCCAAATCCAAGAGCTCATTGTTCATATGATTCCTGGGACAGTATTCCTGGGAGTGAAAGGGCATTTCCCCACTTTTCCAACTATGTTACCATAGAGAAAATAATTAGCTTGGGCCAGGAGAAGTCATGGAGTGCACTTCATGGCTTTGCCTTGTGCTTGTTCCACTTTGGCATGAAGTCAAACAGTCCAGGAGACGCCAAAATCCCCAAAATACCAAGAGGAACCATCGCCAGGGATGTGAGAAAAGTTATCCAGAGATTTTCCTCCCTCTATTAGCACATCAATAAGCCAGACAATATCCTCAAGCACTGAAAATACCTTTTCTATGCAGCTAAATTGTAAAAATGTTGATGATTTTTGGTCTGTAACCATATCTGTCTTTTTCCACATTTCGGGCTCGTGCTCTTCCAAAGTCAGTTTAAATCCTTCAATATCTTTGGAACTGATTTATTTAGCTGATATAAGAAATTATTTCATGAACAATCAGGGTCCTGCCTGACTGGCCAATGCGGTTATTTGGATTTGCAAATCAAAGCCATGCTAAATTATTAGAAACAATAAAAAGGAAAATATTAAAACTAAGGATTTTAAAACCAAATAATTCCATAGCCCCAGCCATGAGTATTTAGATATGGAAAGATCGGTGCTCAGAATGTTTGGATATTCATTTCCTTGCTCCTAGAGGAGTAAGAAAACCTCAAATGGGTCCACAAGGGAAGAAGGAGAAGGAAAAAAAGGTGATTTTCTGAATTTTTGATGCTGGAAACTCATCAGGTGTTTGTACCTCAAACTATCCCAAAGGAAGGTGCTGATGTGATGAACAAGGAGAGCAAGACAAGGATATAAAGCCAGGAAAAACTCAGAGATGTTTAAGATGTTTGAAGACTGACAGAAAATGACTGCTTGTATTCTGCTTTTTCTGCAATCTCCTTTTTGATTTTTGTACTTTCCAAGGCTTGGCTTTCCCAGCAAATCCCTCAGCATTTTCTGGTTGAGGGGAGCTGTTTTCCTGAGCTGTCAGGGGCTGATGGATCCCTCTGCATCCCCACAGCCTTTTCACCTAACATTTATTTGATTACCTATTTACCTGAAATTTATGTGCTCCAGAAGCATCACTCCGGAGATCTCATTAATCACCTCTGGGTAATGCAGCAGGCAGGAATTCATCTGGCAATATCCTAAACTGAGGGAAATCTTCCTTCCTTGTGTGTGTTCCTGGAGACATCTCCCTTTTGGATGACTAAGAGCTGCAAAATGGAAAGGAACCGAAATGAAACCATTCATGTAAAATTCCCTAAATCGTCCTTGGGGGACAAATAATTCTGTGTCAGTGCCAGGACCAGAGAGGTTTTCCTAAGGAAATATTTTGGAAGCGTGTTCCTGTGAATCTGGGAGGTTTTCCATTTATTCCTAGAATTCCAGGATCATGGAGTGGTTTGGGTTAGAAGGGGCCTTAAAGATCATCTCATTCCCATGGGCAGGGACACCTTCCACTAGACCAGGCTGCTCCAAGCCCCATCCAACCTGGTCTTGGGTATTTCCTGGATATATGGAATGACTGAGCTACACCAAGATGGATGAGACCTTTAAAAACTTGATTTTCCCCTAAAGTCAGCCCTGACTGGAGAAGGAGATTGGAGCAGAGATCTCCTACCCACCCAATTCCTACCTGTAATGGAGACACCAGGTGCCTTCAGTTTCTGTTCAAATGAATTTTGGCTTTGCATTCATTCCCAGCTTCCCATACTCCTTGTGCCCTCCCTGAATAATCTTCACAAGCTGCTTCCATATTTATAAAAAAAGTAATAGAATCATTAAGCTTGGAAAAGACCTCCAAGATCATCAAGTCCAACCTTCAACCCAATCCCACCATTCCAACTAAACCATATCACAAAGTGCCACATCTGCTCCCTTTGTGGAACACTTACAGGGGTTGTGACTCCAACCCTTCCCTGTTCCGAAGTTTAATTGCTCTTTCAGTGAGGAAATTTTTCCAACTATCCAACCTGAACTTCCCCATGTGCAACATGAGGCCCTTTCCCCTTTTCCAGCTGCCTGGGAAAAGAGATCTTCAGCTCTTCCACACACAAGTCTCCCTTCCCTTCCCTTCCCTTCCCTTCCCTTCCCTTCCCTTCCCTTCCCTTCCCTTCCCTTCCCTTCCCTTCCCTTCCCTTCCCTTCCCTTCCCTTCCCTTCCCTTCCCTTCCCTTCCCTTCCCTTCCCTTCCCTTCCCTTCCCTTCCCTTCCCTTCCCTTCCCTTCCCTTCCCTTCCCTTCCCTTCCCTTCCCTTCCCTTCCCTTCCCTTCCCTTCCCTTCCCTTCCCTTCCCTTCCCTTCCCTTCCCTTCCCTTCCCTTCCCTTCCCTTCCCTCCCCTCCCCTCCCCTCCCCTCCCCTTCCCTCCCCTTTTCCTGCTGTTCTCAATTAAAGAACAGCTGGGAAGAGCTGGAATGGGAATTTTAGCCTCTGTTTCTTTGCTATGACATTTTCAGAGACAAAAACTCACCCAAAACCAAACTTCAAACCCAAACAAATGGCTTTTGCCTATTTTTTGTGGTTTAACCCCAACCAGCAACTCAGTCCCACACATTGCTCAGCCCTGGCTGGATCAGGGGAGAGTTGGAAGGGTAAAAGTGGGAAAATTTGGTGGATTTGTAACTAAATTCATGGACAACAACTAAAACATCCCTGTTTATTAACACTGCTTCCAGGAAAACTCTAAAATCAGCTACAACAAAGAACATTATCCCAGTCGAAACCAGCAACTAAATCCAAAAGCTCTGTCCACCAGTAAATCCTTTCTTTTTTTTTTCCCTTTTGCTTCTATCGATAGGTGAATTTTGAATTTTTTTTTTTTTTTTTGTTTTCCTCCTATTTTGTCATGACTCATCCTCTTGTAGGTGTGAAAAGGAGCATTATGCACTGCTGGGAGATATAATTTGTGACTCATGGAACCGTGGGCTCTCTGCTTTTGGAGTGATAATTAAAAGGAGGGGGTTGGAGCTGCCAGGGGGTTAGGGAAGTGTGAGGTTGGAATAAAGAGCCTTATCCTTCCATTTAGCAATGGGCTGGTGGAGCAAAACAAGTCTGGATACATGAGAAACCTGGTGGAACGAAAGATAATCTTTGAACTTTTCCCACTTCTCCGTGGGTTTGCTGCATTCTCCCAGGTTGCTCAATTACACACAGTAATTAACTCAGTAAGTCCTGAAAGTGCCAGAAAGAGAACCTGAAATGGGAGAAATGCACTAGATTTCCAGAAAAAAACTCTTTCAGACACTCTTCCTGTTGGAAATCCAGCCAAGGGCTGACTGGAATGGGGACTCCCATTCCCAGCAAAAATATCCCAAACTGGTGGAGTGAATATCAGCAGATTTGTTCCAGAAACTACTCCCAAGGTCCCTCCCAAAACAAAGTGATTGGATCTTCTTGGCAACACAGGGAGGATTTTCTCTTTTTCTGGTGCCTTTCTTCTCTTGGCAGACTCCTGATCTCTGGGAAGAAAAGCAAAAAATTCACAGAAATGGAAATTCAGATCACAAAGAGATTCAGAGACGCCTCTGAGCCTCATTGGCTGCCACTAATTGTGCTTTCCTTGGAAGGAAGACAGGAATGAAGGGATGCATCTCAAGCTCTGACAGCTGAGTTCAGGCTGCTCTTTACATTAACCCTTTTTATTTTTTGTTAAATTTGCTTTTTTGATGTTGTGTGCTGGGGATTTTCCCCGGTTACTCACCAGGAAATGACTTTTACTTTCCTTCCTGAAGCAAGGGAAGCTTGGCCCAGTGGTTTGGATAATTTCCTGGGATCCAGGAAATATAGGATCTCTTCCCTGCTCTGGTACAAAAGTCCTCAGTAGTTCCAAACCCTTCTAAAGGAGAGTCACAGCACCAAATTTGAGGATCAGTTGGGATCAGCAGTTGAGGAATCCCAGCTTTTTTCAAGAATTTCTTTGTAGAGAGATCATGGAAAGGCTTGGGCAGTTTCAGGATGTGATTCCTTTGGAATAAAACATAATCACGTTAAACATAATACGGTGACAGCTCTGCCAGGGACAGTGACAAATGTCTATCTGCATATTCCAGCAAAACATTCCTTGAGGAATTCCATTTTAAGCTCAAAAACCACCTTCTGAAGGAGATCATACCTGTCTTTGGCCTTGGTTTTTGTCTCCAGGTGATATTTGGCGCCACTTATCTTTGATGTCACTGATCTTCTCAATTCCAAGATATTTTATAAACTCAGATGTTCATCCTGGTGGGATTCTTGGGGTTGTCCTGTGCAGAGCCAGGAGCTGGATTCCATGATGCATGTGGGTCCCTTCCAACTGAGAATATTCTGTGATTCTCTGAGCCTCACACTCAGCTCTTGACCTGTGATGAAAGCAACCAATTGTCATCAAAACAGACCCATCCTACCCCAAACTGGGGCATTGTGGGAAAGGAGGTGTCTCAGACAGTCCATAAAACCTGCTCTGATTCCACTGGTGGTACATGAAAGTTCCTCAGATATCACTGAATCATAAATTATCCTGAATTGGAAGCGACCACAAGGATCATTGAAGGGCAGCTCCTGATGGAGGTGGAAGTTCATAGCTGAAATCTCTTGGCTAAGGAGGAAAATCTTTCCTGTTTCAGAGCACCCTGGCGAGTGGAAAAGGTCTGGGAAGAAAAAACCCCAAACCCACATTTTTTTTCCAACTTTCGGCCTTTCATTTCTCAGATCTTCTAAATATTTGTGGTGGGTTGATCCTGGATGGATGCCAGGCGCCCACCAAGGTGCTCCATCAATGTTCTCCTCAACAAGGAAGGAAAAACAGAATAAAATATAATTAATTATAGATATATAAAAATATAGTAAAATATAATAAATTATATATAGATCTATAATAAAATCTAATCAATAATACATAAAAAGATATAATAAAAACTTGTGGATTGAGATAAGGACAGGGAGTGATCACTCATGGGCTCCTGTCACTGCTGGACTCTACTCTGAAAAATTAATTTAATTTGTTATCAAACAAAAACATTGGGACAATGCTCTCAGGCACACAATGGGATTCTTAGATCTCTTCTCTATAGGCCAAGAGTTGGACTTTGATGATCCTTGTTGGTCCCTTCCAACTCAGGATATTCTGTAATTCTGTGAAAATCAGAGTAGGTTAATGAGCAAATAAAACCAAATCCTAAAGCACATTTCCCCCTGCCCTCTCATCTTCCTGGGCTCAATTTCAATCCTGATTTTTCTACCTCCTCCCATGGAGTATTGCAAGGGGACAAGGAATGGGAATTGTGGTCAATTCGTGGTGTCTCTGCTGCTCCTTCCTCCCAGGGCTTGGACTCCTCACATTCTTCCCCTGCTCCATCATGGGATCCTTCCCGCAGGAGAAGGTCCTCTACAAAGTTGTCCAACGTGGTTCTTTCCCACAGTTCTGCACAAGCTGATCCAGTGTGGATCCTTTCCATGGATTCTGTCCTTCAGAAAAGGCTGCTCCAATCTGGATCCCTCCAACAGGGTCATTCCTTTGGGAACAGCTGCTCCAATCTGGATCCCTCCAACAGGGTCAGTCCTTTGGGAACAGCTGCTCCAATCTGGATCCCTCCAACAGGGTCAGTCCTTTGGGAACAGCTGCTCCAATCTGGATCCCTCCAACAGGGTCAGTCCTTTGGGAACAGCTGCTCCAGCTTCTTCAACCTGGGTTCCCCATGGGATCACAAGTCCTGCCAGCAAACCTGCTCCAGCTTGGGCTTCTCTCTCTCTCCTGCCAGGACCCTGTTCCAGCTCTGGCTTCCCATGGGATCCCAGCCTCCTTCGTGCATCCACCTGCTCCGGTGTGGGATCTCACAGGTTACAGGTGGATTTCTTTTCCCCAGGGGCTGCAGGGGCACAGCTGCCTCACCCTGGGCTCCGTCACTTCAACCCAAGCCATCCCATGTTTCTATGATCTCGAATGGGCCAGCAACAAGGAAACACCTAGAAATGAAGAGTCAAACCCATTGGAATGGGAAGCTTCTTTGGATCAATATGAAAATTCCTGGTTTTTAATTGTTCTGTTTAAAAAATAACACACAAATCATGATTTTCAACCCAAGCAAACACATTTTAAAGCAGTAAGAACATCCCTAAAAAGATCGAATTCTTCTCTGATCAGAGCACCCAAAAATTGAATCAGCTAAGAAAAAATGTTTCAAACTAATTTTAATGTAGCAGCTCCCAGGGAAATGAATTAAAACCTGGAATTAATGCTTGGCTGGGGCTTTGCAGCCAGCTCCAGATACTCAGCTCAGATACCAGGATGACAAATGGGATCTAAAATACCTTGAAAGAGATGAGCCATGCGGGCAGAATATCCTGATGCATCTGGAATTTGGCTCCTCGGCACCTTTGCTATAAAAGGCTCAAGAAGAGAGAGTGGACTTTCTTCCTACTAAATAGACTGAACTCCTGCAAAACCTTCAGATGTTATTTCAGAGCCACCCAGGATATCATGGAATGATTGAGGTTGGAAAAGACCTCCAAGACTGAGTCCAACCTGTGACTGATCCTCACCTTGTCACACAGCCCAGAGCACTGAGTGCCACGTCCAGTCATTCCTTGGACACGTCCAGGGATGGGGACTCCAAACCTGCCTGGGCAGCCCCTTCCAATGCTTGACCACCCCTTTTCATGAAGAAATTTCTCTGGATATCCAACCTGAATCTCCCTTCATGCAACTTGAGGCTGTTTCCTCTTGTCCTGTCCCTTGTTCCCTGGGAGCAGAGCCTGATTCCCACCTGGATTCACCTCCTGTCAGGGAGTTGTGCAGAGGCAGAAGGACCCTCCTGAGCCTCCTTTTCTCCAGGCTGAGCCCCTTTCCCAGCTCCCTCAGTTGCTCCTGGTGCTCCAGACCTTTTTCCAGCTCTGTTCCCTTCCCTGGACACACCACAACCCCTCAATGTCCTTCTTGTCATGAGGGGCCCAGAGCTGGACACAAGAACCTGAGCAGTGCCCAGGACAGAGGGACAATCCCTGCCCTGGTCCTGTGGCCCCACATTGGTTACACAAGCCAGATGACATTGGGGGTTGGAACTCAAGGATATTTAAGGTCTCTTCCCACCCAAACCATTCCCTGGTTCCATGATTGTCTCAGTCAGGGAGAAGAAATGCATCTCACCATCCCAAGAGTAATGATTGATTATGGATTAATAAATTTCCCTGTCTGAAATGCAGGTTTCTTTCCCCCAAGCAAGTCAACCCAGCTAGAGTTCCTGCTCCCTTTTTCATCAATGGTGTTTAGGGCAGGAAAATTCTTTCAGAAAGAAAGAATTTTCAGAAAACTCAGTAAAAGGATTTTTTTCTCAATAGGGAATAGGGAGAACATGGGCATTGTGGAGCTTGAGTAGGAAAGCAGAGGGATCTGAAAGTTTCCAGCCAGTCCCAGAAGGGCACTGGCAGGAGGGACCCAATCCATGCAAGAAAATTAAAATTGCTTAAGGAGCATTCCTTGGGGCCTCTGCCAGCTGGCACAGTGTGATATTATTTCCCATTATTTAACTGTCCTGCTTTCCCAAATGAGGAAAATACTGATTGCTGGGAATGATCTCTGACCCATACTCACTCCTGGCCCATGATTGATAAGAGCATAGGGGGATAAGTTTTTTGACTTGAGCTTTTCTAACAGAACAATGGCATTGAAATGAGCATCTGAAACTCCTCACAGGACTGTTTAATTTATTGATAAAAGTATATGACCAGTGTTTAACCCTTTTTCATGATGGGATTTGACCCCACTCAGGAAAGAGCAAGAGTTGTCTCTATTTTCTCTCTTCCTCTTGCTCTATTTTAACCTCATTATTCAGGGAGAGGAACCTCCTAAGTGTGTGAGCATGTGGGAAATGAGAATCACTCTCCTTTAAAAAGTTGGGAAATGAGGCTGAATGAAGCTTCTGGTGGAAAGCTGAGCCAAACTGAATCATTTGCTGCTGCCTGTGTGTCAAAGACTCAGTTTTAATTCAACAGCAGGAATTCCACACTCCCACTCTGACTCCAATCCTATTTTGGTTGGTCCTGACTGGGCCATGACCTGCTCGTTTTTAATGGGAAGAAATCAATAAAGCAGGATCACAGAGGCTTTTGCCTGTTTTTGTAGGGAATTCATTAACTCCTAACACTGCTCAAACACCACAAACACCTCTAATTCTCCAGTTTTCCTCATAATAACGGTGTCCTGTTTGCTCCATGGATCTTTGATTGGCACCTCCTTGGGAGGGGTCCTCTAATTCCTTGATGGTTTTCGTTCCAAGCAATTCTTTAACCTTTAATTCTTTTTGGCAGAAAATCTCTCCAGTCTACCTAACTCGCTGATTTGGAGGAAAGTGGAAAGAACCCAGCTGGGGGATAAAATATCTTGGCATAAATTTTCCTCTCTCCACAGCTGTATTTCTGATCTGTGTCACATCACAAACCTGGAGCCGTTTGCACAGGGATTTGATAATTTTTAAGCTCATCTGTGGTATTTTTTTCCGTCCTAGACCTGTTTTTTTATTTCCAGATCTGTCTTTCTTACTTTTTTTTTTTATGCAAATCAAACCTCATGCAGTGATAGAAATCATTGGAGCAGACTTCCCAGGGAAGTTGTGGAATCACCATTCTGGAAGGGATTTAAGAGCCATGTGGATGTGGCACATGGGGACATGGTTTAGTGGTGGCCTTGGCAGTGCTGGGGGAATGGTTGGACTTGATGGCCTTTTCCCGCTTAAATTTTCATGATTCCATAATTTTTTTACATTTCTCAAAGGAGTGAGGGACTATCATCCCATTACCTGTGGGAAAAGGTAGTCTAGGAGGAAAAGGAGAATGAAAAAGGGACACAAATGCTTGAGAGGAGGGAGGAATTTGCTGAGGATTTATCACCACATTCTGAGTTACCAAATCATTTATGCCTTTTTTTCCCTGCCTGCAAAACAGCATCATTGTGCCAGCTTTTAAAAAGGTTTGGGACGTGGAGATGGATAATCTGATTAAAAATCCTGACTGCACACTAATTAATAATCAAGGACAGGCTGGATGGGACTCTGAGCAACCTGGTCTAGTGGAGGGTGGCCCTGCCCATGGAAGGGTCTTGGAATGGGATGGTCTTGAATGTCCCTTCCATCCTGTAATTCCATGATTCTCTTGCTCCCATGAAATAAAATCCACGTTATGCACCAGCAATAAGCAGAATTTATAATAAAAAAACCCAGAATCCTGAGGCTTCCTCAGAAATCCTATTTTGTAGAATCATATTTTGATATCTATTTCTGTTGTAGCTGTTACAAAATTTGTTTTAAAACATTTGAAAATCGACACTTCCCACCAAACAGAATTGTGATGCTTCAAGCCAGTCAAATAACACTTACTTGGCTCTAACGTGAGGCATGAGAACAAATATTCCAATAGATAATTAAATAAATGTCCTAATAAATAAAAACTGGGGTGTGTTTTCAGTGGTGGGGCCAGAAAAACATTTAAAGCAATCAGACTTTTCTAACAGTGTGGTGTTGCATTTAGCTCTTTTCATGCTCCCAATGCACAAAGGCTCAGATTTAACCCACCTGGTTTCAAGCACTGGAATAAAATACCTACATTTTTGGGTTACTGGATTTCCATCTATGAATTTTGAGTTCCTTCCGGGGACAATTCAGCTCCTCAGTGGCCTGATTTGCCATCTGGAGGTTTCTCATTATTAATTTCAGCACAACCTGGTTAAATGCTGCTAGTAAAAGCCCAGATTTGGTCAGGATGCCTGTAAACTTCTGCTTGGTTAAAAATAAAACTCAGACATGAATCAACTGCTCTTGAACTCAGAAATAACAGCAGAACTGTGTGGTGACAGTCACAACATGGGCTGAAGTTGGTCTTGGTAACGTTTTGCCATATGGGTCATTAAAGTGATTGATGATGATTTCACATCATCAGAGCTAAATTAGTTGGGATATTAGAACTAACTGATGGTCAGAATAAGCCAGGAACAATTAGCAAGAGACACTGATTGTTTCCAAGGGGATTTATCCTCCCATCAGCTCATGGTTTTCAAGTCTTTTGGCCCTTTGGCTGAGTGGGAGCCAAACTGAAGGCTGGGCAAAGAACCTACAGAAAATTCAGCATAACAGTGAAATCAGGTGGGTAAAACTGTCCCTATTTGGGGAGTTCATTTTCTCCTTCAGTTGACTGGGCTGTGGAAAGCTTAGGAAACCACTGATAAAGAGAAGTGTGAGAGGGAAAAGGGATTTGTTGAGGATTGCAGAATCATGGAATGGTGTGATTTGGAAGGGAACTTAAGGATCACCCAGTTCCAAACCCCTGCCATGGGCAGGGGCACTTCCCACTATCCCAGGTTACTCCAAGCCCTGTCCAGCCTGGCCTTGGACACTTCCAGAGATGAGGCATCCACAGCTTCTCTGAAAAACTTGCGCCAAGGCCTCCCCCTCTCACAGGGAAGAATTTCTCCCTAATATCCAATCCAGTCTCCCTAATATCCATAACCTGTGTTCTTTAAGTTTAAAACCATCACCCCTTTTCCTGTCACACTGTCCCTCTTCCCAAGTCCCTCCCCAGCTCTCTTGGAGACCCTTTAGGTACTGAAGGGGGCTCTAAGGTGTCCCTGGAGCCTTCTCTTCTCCAGACTAGACAAACCCAACTCTCTCAGTCTGTCCTCACGGAAGAAGAGCCCTCTGATGATTGTTTGGCACAAAAGATGTCCCATGAAAGCAGATGAGAATCCAGAAATAAACCTGGCACGTTATAGCTGGTGCCCTTCTGCCAATGGCTACCATGGCTCCAAATCCTTTTCTTTAATAAATGTCCTCTGCAACAAAAAGTTTTTGCCTCTGTTTTTCCAGATGGGAGTTTGTTCCAATCAGCTCCTCCTATTTTCTCTCCTGCATTTATGCACAGCTGGTTTAGATCTCTTTGTTCTTTTGACAGTGATGTCCTTTAGTCCAAACAGTCCCAATTCTTTGGCATTTCCCTCCTGGGTGTATTTACAGACAGCAGACAATCCATGACCAGCAATTCCTTTCTCCAGCTGCATGAACTGAGCTCCCACAGTCACCTCTGCAGGTTCTCCTGCCCCTGAAATCCTCAATGTGTTGCACGAGTTCCTGGTGGGATTTGTTCTTTGGGGTTGGAGCTGCACTTGATGTTCCCCATAAAGTTGTACTTGAAACGTGAATGATATAATTCCCTCTTTATTTCCTTCCAAAATATCAATGAGCACTCGGCAGGGCTGCATTAATCACCAGTGTGGCAAATTGTGAGTAAGTGGAGTGGAGGCATCTTGGCAGGAGCTCCACCAGACTCCCCCGACCCAAGTGAGTCAATAATTCTGGGTTGTTTAAGGCGCTAATTATTCTTCTCAACCTGAATTCTGAAGACACCAGAATTTTGTGGGATAATTCATGGGATTGACTCTGTTGATACAGGAAGTCAATCTTTATTGACTCCATGGTGATTTGGGGGTGATTAGCCTATGATTACTTGTGTTGCAGACAGGGAATGTTAAACGGGACAGATCTCTCCCCTCGAATTTCATTCACATCCTTCGAACTTTCTTTCCGATAATTTTCTGCTACCTGGCCCTGCTCCTTCCATCCCTTGCTCTTCCTGCTGTTCCTGGTAGCTCATGTTCTTAAATTTCACCTTTTTCTCAATGCTGTTATCTCCAAGGTCATTTGTTTCTCCATTTGTGAGAACTGGATCATCCTTCATTGGGAAAATTCCATGGAAATTGTGTATGAACCTAAAAATTCCCCTGCTTTTTGCAACATAATGATTCATGAAAAAATTAGGCAAAACCAATCTCAGGAATGATTTCAGGGTAAGTTTGCTTATAAGCCTTTCCCAGCCTTTTTTCTGTTGTTCTTTCTTTTTCCCAAGCCTTTTCTCCTACTTGGAACTGTCTTGATCTCCTAGGAAAATATGGGAAAGAGGAACCAAGTGGAAGATCCTATTTTCTTGGTAAAGATACTTGTTTACATCGCCTTAAATTGGTTGAGGAGAAACACTGAAGAATTCAGGCAGTTTCTACTGCAGCTAAAATCACGGAATCATCACATTATTTAGGTTGGAAAAGATCTTTAGGATCCTTGAGTCCAGCCATTAACCCAGCACTGGCTTGTGTTCCACTGCTGTTGATTGGAACGTCCACATCCTTTTCCAATGGGAAGTTTTCCAGACATAAAGATATAAATAAATATAAAACATATATTAGATATTGTTACTATGTATATACAATGTATTTTAAATTTTTTCCCCTTCCTTTCTCTTTTTCACCAATTTCCCTTCATTTCATTCCCAGCTAAAAGGGTGCAAAAAAAGAAAATAAAGGGGGAAAAGCAGAAAGAAATTAACTTGAAAATCTATTTTTACCTGGAGTTGGAAAAAGGGAATTCTGTTTGACCTTTGCTTTACAAGACAATGCAAACAAGAATTGTTTTAGAACTTCTGCAGGAAAACCACTGGGATTAAAAAAGTCAAGGTGTCTGCACTGGGGAGAATCTGCTCCCATTTCCAGTTGCACCCTCTCCTTGAAATTTTGAATATTCCTTTAGGCTCTGCTTTTTGTTTGTGCTTCCTTCACTTTTAGAAACATCTTTGCTCTTCCAGCTCAAGTTCAAAGTTCAAACCAGGCAACGGGGAAAAAACACTCCAAAAGAAGATGAACTTCCAAGATAAAACACAAGCTCCTCACTAATATACGGAATATATTTATTCCTTTATTGTTTTGTTTATTTCTCTGCCATTCTTTTTAATTAGAATAGCAATTGATTTTCCGTTGTCAAAAATAACTACGTTCCAATCAGCAGAATCTAGAATATTAAGTAGAATTAATTTTTTTATATGGAACCCATAACAATGTTAATATTAAAATGTCATCAGTCTTGCTGAGATACATAATGAGCATGAAATGAACAGATTTTTTTTATCCCCTCCTTTTGTAGCTCCAATTTAAATTACAAATGTTCCTGATAAAATGTGCACAGACTAATTTGGATATCACAGACAATTATTTCCAGTTTGAGAAGGGAAAAAAACCACTCCAAAAGACCCACAAAAACTTTGGAGAGGACTTTTAACTGACCCTGATGAGTCTGACATGCTCCTTAACCTTGAGTCTGTCAAGAGTGGCAGTTTAAAAAAGTTGAATACTTCTCCCTTTAAAATTGCTTCTTTGTCTGGAAAGCAAATCCAGACTGAATCATTAAATCATGGAATGGTTTGGATTGGAAGGGGCCTTGAAGGTAATTTTCTTTCAACTCTGCCATGGGCAGGGACACTTCCCCCTATCCCAGGTTACTCCAAGTCCCATCCAACCTGGTCTTGAATTTTCCCAGGTTTGGGGCATCCACAGCTTCTCTGGGCAACCTCTGCCAGGGCCTTACTGCCCTCCCAGGGAAGAATTCCTTCCCATTATCCAAACTAAACCTACTCTCTGTAAGTTGGAAGCCATTACAAATAATCTCTCTCCATCTTTTCTCGTCAGCCCTCTCAGGTACTGGGAGGCCACAATTAGGTCACCCCGGAGACTCTTCTTCTCCAGGGTGAAAATTCTCTCAATCTCTCAAAATATCCCAAAATCTCCTAATTCTCTCAACGTTTTCTCATAGGAGAGTTGCTCTGATCATCCTGGTGCCTCCTCTGGACTCTCTCCAGCAGCTCCATGTCCTTCCTGTACTGGGATCCAGAGCTGGATGCAGCTCTGCAGGTGGGGTCTCACCTGAGAGGGGCAGAATCCCCCCCTCAGCTGCTGCCCACCCTGCTTTGGATGAACCCAGGACATTTTTGGATTTCTGGAGCTGGAGCGCACATGGCTGGGTCATGTCCAGCCTCTCATCCACCACCCTCAAGTCCTTCTCCCCTGGGCTGCTCCATCTGCTCATCCCCAGCCTGGTCCCTCTGGATGTCTTTGTCCTTCAGCTGTGTCACTTGGCCCTTCTAAGTGACATCTGCAGCCCTTCCCTCATCCACTGATGCAGCAGCTCCATCCTAGAAGGCCACAAGGTTGATTATATCTTCATCAATTCCTCCTCTCAGTATTCAATTTCCAGAAGAAGTTGTTCCAAGGGAGCTGAAATCCATTTCAGATTCCCCTTTGTCATGGGCTTTGTTTACCATGGAACAACAGCAGCCACAAAGTGTTAAGTAGCAGTGTTTTTTGTGCTTTAAATTGACATCCTAATTCTACATTAATTAACCTCGATGTGCACACTCGGAATGCTCGGGATCAACTTTTCTGTGTTTCCTGATGGAAAAGGATGCATTTCCCACCAGGTGGCAAAACCCCCATAGCAACGGGGTTACCTTAAGTCTGTTCCACTGAAAATGCTCTTGTCAGTACACTGATGAAGAAATGGCACTTTTCCTGTGGACATGGTTTTACCTCTGTAGAGTTCCTTATATCCATACAGATAATGCCTGAAAAACAGGGAAAAAATCAGAACAAGTGTGTAAAAAACCAATATTTTCCTGCAGTATGCACAGAGCATTAAATATTGCCCACCTGTATTAATAATACTTTTAATTAAACCCGATGTTAAATTTTTTTTTCAAGGCAGGGTCTATCTTTTTACTACCTGATCATATAAACTCATTTATAAACCCTTATTATACACCCAGAACAATAAGGGCACAAATTCCTGGAATAAATAAGCTCTACTGGAAAGCGACTTTGGGGTTATAGCCTCAGGTCATCCAAAGGATGCCACAATTAATGGAAAACTGGGAGAAGTGGGACAATTTCCTGCTCCTTCCTGTCTTTGGTGTGTTCCTCACCCACTGTAGGATTCAGCTGGCTTTTAAAGGAAAACTGACTTGGGATCACCTGAGGTGGGATTTGCCTCATCTAACTGCAGATGTTGATAAAATGGGGGGGGTTCTGATTGATATTCCTGTTTCCAAAAGCATCATCATTCCCTGGAGAAAAGGAGTTTCTCCACAAAATCCCTGACAGGAGGGTGGAGGCAGAGGAGATCAGGATCTGCTCCCAGGGAACAAGGACAGGAGAAGGAGAAACAGCCTAAAGCTGTGCCAGGAGAGATTCAGGATGGACATCAGGAAGAATTTCTTCCTTCCTCTGTAGATCAAGAAATAACAAATCTCCTGCACAAATGTTCTCCAATTTAATATAGGCCCTGTCAGGCCAGTCCTAAATAATTATTTATAACGGACTTCTGAAAAGATCAATTTTGGCCCTTCAGTATCAAGCGTTTTCCTCCTTGTTCAGATGCTGGGGAATAAAATATAACAATCAAATTTTATACATGTCACTGAGCTTGTGGGGGGCTAAGCAAGAAGGATGGAATTGTCTGTGTGGTGACACAGGGATCGTTTAGCAAACAGTGCTCAGACAAATAGTGTGTATTTCAAGGAGGCCAAAATTCTGCAGAGCAAATAAAGCAGCTCAGTCATCCATCAGGGGTTGACTCTGTCCTACAAATTACCATATAGAGTGGATTGATTTTTTTTTATAGGGCTTATACAAAGCAGTAACTCTGGGAAAGGCTCATGGCAGATAATCAGGCAAATATGAGCTCCTGCTTCCATGCAGGAGCCAAGAAGGACTAATGGGATTCCTTGAGGCATAAACACGGATCCTCCATTGGGCCAAGATTGTGTTAATTCTGTCACTGGTGAGATTATGGCCGTGTTACAGTGGGAAGAAGTTGATAAATTGGAGATGGTTCAGAGCAGAGTCATTAAAGCACTGGATTTGTCTTAAAATGGAATGAACAGAGCCTGCTTAGCAGAGGGAAGGTCAAGAAATTCTTTGATCACAGTCTGTAAAAATTTATATCAGTTTAGCTCCGCCAAAAAATAGTCCAGCAGCATCCCTTGGAAAGTGAAGCTGGATAAATTCAAAGAAGCAATCTGAGACAAGCTCCTTTTTAATATTAAATACAATCAAGGGGTAGGACTTTTGTAACGGTTTTTGAGTATAATTAATCACTGCCAATTTGTAAATCAGGACAGAAAGCCTCTTAAAACTCTGTGATAATACAAACCAAGTGTTGACTTAAATAAATCTTCTGGATGTTGGCCTGGCAGCAAAAAATATGTGCTGGAACACACTGAGCTCTGACTACTCTTGCGGAGAGCTTATTCTGTGTCCTGGAAGTGTAGGACAGGATCCATGGCATCAATTTTTCAGGCTTTTCTCTTCTGATCCCCAGAATAAAAGAAGATAGAGGATTTTATCCAGAGGATCAAACAATTCCTGGGTGACCTGGAGACCACTGAAAGAAAGCAAAGCAAAGGGGGAATGTCCTGCTGCAGCTTCTGAGGGACTCTTGCCATCTGTAGCTATTTAAACCTCTGGAATGGTTACAGCTTCCTGCCTTCAGATCTTCAGGGCAGGTCTGTCAAGATCCATTTCAACTTTTGTTTAGCTCTTCCTTTCACATCTTCCCTTGCAATATCCAAATAACTTCTGAATTATCTAATAGGATAAAATTTTCTTTGTGTTTTCTTTTTTCTCTTTTTGGCATCAGAATGAAAAAAAAACAGATAAAGAATCTTCAAAATTTCAAACATGCCTCTTTTGTGTCCTGGCAGCCAAGAGGGAAAAGCCCAGCCTGGGATGCATCAAACTCAGTGGAACCAGCTGGGCAAAAGAGAGGATGATCCCACTGTATCCAGGGTTGGAAAGACCTCACCTTGACCACTGAATGCAATTCTGGGCCCCACGATGTAGGAAGGATGCAAATGTCCTTGAATGTGTCCAGGACAGGACAACAAAGCTGGTGGAAGGGCTGGAAGTCGCATCCTGTGAGGAATTACTGGGGATTTTGGGCTTGTCCAGTTTGGAGAGGAGGAGGCTCTCCTGAGGAGAAGTGGAAAGGGAGGTGCTGAGTTCTCCTGACTGGAATCTGGGGACAGGATTAATGGGAATGGTTCAAGGCACAAGGGGAGGTTTAGACTGGACATCAGGAATCATTTCTTCACCAGCCAAGAGGTTGGTCAGCCCTGAATTGGTCAGAGAGCTGGACTGGGTCCTTCCCCTCTCCTCTCCAGATCCAGAGGAAGAGGCACAACAGGAGGCGTCAGGAGTAAAGAGGAAGATGAAATGTTTGTTCTGTGGTCTCAGCACCTCCTGCTCAAGCAGGGCTGGTGGCCTGGATCCAGTTCAACAGTCAGAATATCATGGATGTAGAAGGATCAGGATGAAAAGGCCTGGAAAATCTGGGGCCTCTCTGACCCCAGATCGGTCCTGGACCATGGTGTTTGCACTGACGATTTCCTGCTCACATTCCTCAATCTCCTTCCCTTCACCTAGGTTATATTCTGTCACATCATTTAGCTGTAGCTTCATTTACCTCTCTCACACACAAAAATCCCATAAAACCAGGTGCACTTTGTCAGCTAAAGGCCCATCCAGCTGTTCTCCTGTCTCTGAGTGCCCCAAGTCCCACTGTAAGCATGGGAAGAGTATTTCCCTAGGTACAGAGAAAGCTCAGGAGGATGTTTTTCCCTTCAGCCCTCCACTGTTCAGTCATTTTTATCCCTGAGACTTCCAGACATGCTCTCTGTGTCCCAGCAGCCTTTGATGGATTTATCTTCCAGGAGCTATCCATTTATTCCATGAGCTCCACTAAGCTTTTAGCATCCATCATATCCTCGGACAGATTAACTACAGTTTGAATAAAGAACCACCTGCTTTTGTTTCTTCTGATTCCTCCTGTGGTGTCTTATCATCACCCTGGAGGAAACAGAACAATTAACCCTTACCTGCTGTCTCCAAGCTACTCATGAGATTCTCCATCAAACTCAATAACTTCCAAATTGAGGGATCATTTGTTTTGTGAACTCTGCAGGCCTAGTAATGAATTTGAGCTTCCTCTGTGAAATCTTTTCCTAAGGCTTGGTGGATGGGGAGATACTGGCAGAAACTTTCCAGGAAAAATCAAGTTTTCGGAATCACAATCCCGATTGCCGTTATAAATTAATATATCTGTGTTTAAATTACACTGCAGTGACAAGCAAGCGCCTATTTACCCTCTGGAATATGTTCCACGAGTCTCTGAGGTAAAGGGTTGGCTTTTTGAAAGCTGCAGTTGGTAAAAAATAAGAGACCTGTCAGCAGCTCTGAGTCAGACTGATGGAGCTGATCAAAGAGTTTACCAGGAAATAAAATCCTGCAACGATTTGGGTTGGAAGGAGCCTTCAGGATCCAACCCCCTGCCATGGGCAGGGACACCTCTCACTATCCCAGGTTGCTCCAAGCCCCATCCAGCCTGGCATTGAACACTTCCAGGGGTGCGGCAGCCACAGCTTTTTTTTCCAGGGCTTCACCATCATCCAAGGGAAGAATTTATTCCCAAAATTTAACCTGATATGAGTTAACATGATAACACTGTTGACAGAGCATAAACATCCCACATCCCAGCCGGGGCATGAGTGATAAAAATTCGCCTCTATTTAGACACTGTCCTTTATACCTCTGTTTCAAAGAGTTAAAGCACTTCGGCACTTAAGGTTTGCATTTTGGTGGCTTGCAGCCTTAAGAAAAACTTTAAAAATACTGTTTTGATATGGGGAAGAGAAAAAACTTCTTCTTATAGATCCAGAGCTGTGGACACTGGAGATCCTTGGAGGGGGCAAGAGATCTTGCATCCTGCCCCTGTTTCCAGACCTGTTAATTCAAACTTTCCAGTGAAGGGGCAAATCCTTTGACAAATGGTGAAGCACAGGGCTGCAATTTCCTGGTGGTTTTGGGCTGCCTGTCAGCCCCTGACAAAAGGTGTCTGAGGAACCCACTGCTGTTGATGGCATGGACATGCCTCTCCCTGGCAGGACATGATGGGATGATTGTTTTCCAAGCGAGGATGAGTCCATAAAATCTCAGTTGCCTCCACAAAATCTCAGCTGCCTCCCCAGGCTGTGCCGTGGCAGAACCAGCATTGAGTGGCTGCAGCAGGGCTCCATCAAATTGTGCTCATTTCCCCACCCTCCTGGAGGGCTTGGAGCAAAGGGCAGAAGGAAAATTGATATCCTGAATGAATGAGCACAAGTGATTTGGGAAAACGCTGGGATGAGGGCGGTGATTCCTCCCCCAGGACGACAACATTTGGGTTGCTAAACACCAGGGACTCGGCCGAATGAATGTTGAGCTGTTCAAAATCACCAGCCTGGAGTTCTTGGCACCAGAGCAATATTCCAGCCTCTCCTGTTGCTAACTGGAAAATGCTAATTTGCAAAAACACAGGTTCCTTGTGCACGCACACAAGCACAAACAAATGTTTTGCTTCAAATGCTTCACCATCATCAGAGCCACTTTGTTTTAAACCTCTCCCTCATGAGGTTCCTCTTGTCCCAGCACCTACACAGAGCCTTAATGACCATTTGCTTCCTTCTTTCTTCGTGAACAGGGATTTTTGGTTTTTTTCCAGGCCTTCCAGATGATTGCACTGATTGACAGGTAAGCGGGTAAGAAAATTACTCCTCTCTTCTGTGTCCCACAAAATTGGAGCTTGTTTGCAGGCTTTCAGCATCACTATTTTAAAGCTTTCCTGCTCTGCATCGATCCTGTCAATCCAACATTTTCAGTGGAACAATTCCAGTCAATTCTTTTTTTTGTTTTTGCCTGATACTTCTTGCAGTCGTGACAGAATCTCCTTCACATGTGGAACAACAATAGAAAGCTGCAGATCTTTGTGGGTCTGTCCTGATTTTCTCCATGACCCCTCCCTTTCTGGGCCATTGGGATATAGAAATTCCCTGCACATGATGCCCCACATAGTTCTGGGGTCCCAGCACAGGAAGGACATGGAGCTGTTGGAAAGAGTCGAGAGGAGGCACCAAGGGGATCAGAGCGGGGATCAGAGGGAAGGAGCAGCTCTGCTGTGAGGAAAGGCTGGGAAAATTGGGATTGTTCAGCCTGGAGAAGAGAAGGTGCGGGGTGACCTAACTGGGGCTTTCCAGCTCCTGAAGGAGCAACAAAAAAGATGGAGAGAGAATTTTTAAAGAAGTCTGTCATGATGGGACAAGGGTGATGGTTTTAAACTAGAAGAATGTGGATTTAGATTAGATAATGGGAAGGAATTCTTCCTTGTGAGGTGGTGAGGCCCTGGCAAAGGTTTCCAAGAGAAGGTGTGGATGCCCCTGGATCCCTGGAAGTGTCCAAGCCCAGGCTGGACAGGCTTGGAGCAACCTTGGATAGTGGAAGGTGTCCCTGCCCATGGCATTCCGTGATTTTTTGTCACATTTTTGGGAATAAATTGATGAACCAAACCATGAGATCATGAGGGGATGAAGGAGAGGAACAAGTCTATGCTGTAACCACCAGGACCACAATTGTCCAGAGGTACAGAAGAAAGAGGAGCTATTTAAGTGCCATGGCAGGAGGTTTGTCAAATCTGGAAAATTCATAGGGAAGAAGACAGAGAACAGAGACTTCTTTTTAGGAAGAGAAAACTAGAATGGCTTAAGAAAACATGCTGTTTCTTTTCTATTGGAATTTGAGATACAATGGGAGGGCAGAATTTGAAAGCAGGAGCTGAATATTCTTCTTTTGACATTGAATACATTAGTTTAATATTTCACTACAGTTTTTATGATACTGGACAGCATCACAAAGCTGTAGATGCACTACCTGGAGGTCATCCCAGGAGGGAAAATTTCCTGGCAAAGATCAGCTGGCTGTTTCCACACTTCCAAGCTGCCCACCACACCAGCAGAAGCTCCCCCCAAACCTGCATTCAAAGTGTGAACCCATTTTCTTGAGCCTATCACATTGTAGGAGGAATTAGGCAATAACTATGGCAGGGTCTGAATTCCTGGGGTTTTCCTGGGCAGAGCCATGAGTTGGACCTGATGATCCTTGTGGGTTCCTTCCAAGTCGAGATTTCTTTGATTCTGTGATTAATGGAAGAATCAGAGGAAGAGAAATAGAGGATGAAGTGAGTGGAACACAAAAATATTTGCATTTTGGCAGGGAAGAGCTCAGCTTTTATCATGCCAGGCCAGGTGTCAGCTAGAATGCAGCCCAAGGAGAAAGGACATTCAGAGCAGGGAAATCTTGCAGGGATGCTCAAGGTCATCTTGGACTCCTCAGCTAATGCAGCCACCCTCAACATCTGAGGAGATTCTTCAGTCTCCTGCATTTTCATAGAGGAACCAAAAGATTTTAACTCTGGAGGTTGAGCACCTGGAACAGGCTCATCATGGAACTGGTCACAGATTCAAGCCTGCCAGAGATCAGGAATTTTTGAGACAATGCCCTCAGGTGCACGGTGGGATTTTTGGAGTGTCCTGTGCAGCACCAGGAGCTGGACCCATGATCCTTGTGGATCCTTCCCTTCCAACAGAATATCCAGCAGGGATAATAATCTATAGTCCTACATAATTTAAAGACAATAAAAACCACAAGACATGGAGATGCTAGAGAGTGTCCAGAGAAGGACAGCAAAGTTGATGAAAGGTCTGGAGCCCAAATGTGATAAGGAACAGCTGAGGGATCTGGGAATTATCCTGCAGAATAGGAGTCTCAGGGAAGACTTTATCACTCTCTACAACTCCCCGACAGGAGGGTGGAGCCAGCTGGGCATTGGTCTCTTCTCCCAGGCGAGAAGCAACAGGACAAGAGGAAACAGCCACCAGATGAGCCACTGGAAGTTTAGATTGGATATTGGGAACAATTTCTTCCCCAAAAGGGTGGTCAGACACTGGAATATGTTGTGGTGTTGTGAGGGTCCCCAGGACGAGGTGAGAGATGAGAATTGACTCCAAGCTCTCAGAAGGCTGATTTAGTATTTTTTCTATACTATATTATATTAAAAGAAAATTATATACTAAAACTATACTAAAGAAAGAGAAAGGAGACATCAGAAGGCTAGAAAAGAATGAATAATAAAAACCCGTGACAGAGAGTCCGACACACTGGCTGTGATTGGTCATTAATTAAAAACAATTCGCATGTTTGGATAAACAATCTCCAGGCCACATTCCAGAGGAGAAAAACATGGAGAATCTTCTCAGCTTCTCAGGAGAAAAATCCTGGCAAAGGGATTTTTCATAAAATGTCATGGTGACAGGAACAGGCCCCGGGCAGTGGTGCATCCCCAGAGGCATTCAAAAGCTGTGTGGATGTGGCACCTGGGGACATGGGTCAGTGGTGGCCTTGGCAGTGCTGAAAGAATGGTTGGACCCCATGACCTCAGAGGGCTTTTCCAGCTTGAACTATTCCCTGATTCTCTGATCCTCACCCACAGCTCTCTGAGGGAGAATGATTGACAGGGAGTGAGGGCTTTGCTGGGAATTTCCAGGGCTTGGCGGGTGAACCTCCAGCTCAAAGCCAGTAATAAACCCCAGAAACTTTGTGAGGACAATTAAGTGGGAAGATTGAGAGAGAGAGGGAGATCTAACAGACAGCCTTGGAGTGATAAAGAAATTATCCAGCTGTAACAAGCAGCCTAAGCCTCCTTAGGAGCACTGTGAAATGCAATTGTGAGATGCTGCAGGGAGAGAGAGAAAGGTGAAGGTTATTGTAGCTGAAATATTCAGACTCTCTTATTACAGTCAGCCGCCTTAATAAACTTCAGAATATGTGACTGGGACCTCTGTAATCCACAGAATACACCTGGATAATCAGGGACAGATTTAAACCACTGGGCATGGCCCTTCTGGCTCCTTTCTCAAGGACCTGCACTCCCAGGAACTGGGCAGAGCAAATGTGGGTGCACAGGGCTGTGTCCCAGGTGCCAGAAGTCTCCCAAACTTTTTTGGATCTGTTTCTGGATCTTTCTACCTGGGAATTCTGCAGGCAGGATGAGAGAGGAGTCCATGTGGACAAGCCCACAAGTTGGGATGAGCCAATTGGAGTCAGGACTGCTGCTGAACATCTGGATTGACCAGTGGTGCTGCAGATGTGAAGAGGGATTTCAAAGCCTTGAAAGAGATCCTTTCTATCATAGAATCATAGGATCATTAAGGTTGGAAAAGCCCTTTAAGATAATCAAATCCAACCATCAGTTTAGCACCACTACCATGGTCACCATTACACCATGTCCCCAAAAACCACATCCACCTTTGTTGAGCACATCCAGGGATGGTGATTCCACCATTCTCTGGTTGCTCCAGATTTTTTACAACCCCTGCAGGGGTAAAAAACCCCAGACCAACTCCTAATATGTGTTCTAAACCTGCTTAGAAACTTGTGACCACTTTCTCCCCCACCTTGGCAAGGGCCAAGGTAGAAAAATCATGGAATGACGCTTAAGAATAAAGAAAACTCTAATTTCAGTTCTAGTTTGGAACTGGCTGCATTTTCTAAGAAAATAAATATGTGTTTCTTTCTAGTGATGTTTTCAAAGAGGTAATATTTCCTTCTGAAAACTAGCTTTGCAATGTTGAAATTTTAACTGAAAACAAACCAAAAAATCATTCTATTTCCCTAAAGAGCTCCACCAAATCTTTTAAGGACTATTAAGAGATTCAGAGTTATTGTAGCTGCTGGAGATGGAGCTGTGAAGATGCAGTTTGGGAAGAAAAAACATGAAAATCAGGCAGTTCCTAAAAGGCCTTTGAGAAGTTGTACAAATCAGTGGGAGGGTGTTTGTTCTCCTCTTCCTCCCTGAGTTCCTTCAGACATGGAAATCTCACCCTGGGATTTACCTCTGGCCATTGTCCTCCTCCCACATGGACCAGCCTCTCCAGCTGATTGGTTTATTTTCAAGCCCATGATAGGAATTGTAAGGCTGGGATAACAAAAATCTGGACTGAGATTTTTTTTTGCCAATCTTTTTCCTTATTCCCCTTTACAATCAACTTTCTGTGAGTGCAACATCCTCTAAGCAAACAAGGAGAAATTCATCCCCATCCAGACTGGCCTTGAACAATTCCAGGGAGGGGGGAGCCACAGTTTCTCTGGGAAACCCATGCCAGGGCCTCATCCCCCCCTCCTGGGCAAGAATTCCTTCCCAATATCCCATCTAATCCTGCCCTCTGGCAAACAACTGGAAATTCATCCCACCATAACTCGGGTCCTTACAGAATCTCATGTATTTCTTCACTGGGTTCACAGAGAACAAGCAGAACAGTTCATTTCGTCTACAAGTGAACTCCCAAAGCTGGGAAAAATCTGCCTGGTTTTAAGGTTGCCTTTTCTGCTTATTTCTGATTTTATGTGGAGCATGTTCCATCTGTTTATCTGAACAAAATAAGGGAGAGTGATTTGATTAGGTGAATAAAGCCTTTCAGAAGGAGAAAAAAATCCCCACCACAATTGCTAATGGCTCTTTAATCCAGCAGAGATGTGTGACAACATCCCAGGGTTGGAACCAAGTTAGAAAAAATCCAATATCAAACAGGACAAACATTTAAAATATAGGGAGAGGTGACTGAGTTGGTAGAAAGAAAAGATTCTCAGAAGAAACAGAATTTTTTTTTTTCATGCTTTTAAATCAAGGGAGGTGCTTTCAGTCAAACTCAGCCCTGGAAGGGTCCAAGGCCAGGTTGGATGGGGCTTGGAGCACCCTGGGATAGTGGAAGGTGTTCCTGCCCATGGCAGGAGGGGTGGAATTCCATGATCCTCAAGATCCCTGCCAACCTAAACCATGCTGGGATCCTGTGACAAACTCCCCAAACTGGACTGATGCTGCTGGATGAGGTGACAGTCCCTTATCCCATAAAATACACAGTCATAAACTCTGAGAGCTGAGTCCACCTTGGTTGAATTAACAACTATCAATTAAATGACTCATCCTAGAGAAGTGTTTAGGCTCCTTCTGTGGCTGGCAGACAGAAACAGGTGCTTCCAGCTGGTGATTTATCTCATATTAACTTGGCAGAAAAGGAACAGGGGTGAATCATCCTCTGAAGGCCTTCCCAGCTCTCCTTTGAGCACCAAGACCTCACAAACAAATGAAATTAAAGATCTTACTTGAGAGGGCAAAGTTTCATAGGGCAGATCCTTCCAAGAGACAAGGAATTAGTTTTGATATTCCAAATATCAAAATTCCAAAGTGAATATTTGCCTTCCTGTCTGAGCCTGATCCTGACTCCAGAGCTCACTCTGGCAGAGTTGTGAACGGGACACGAATAAAGGGAAAGCCAATCTCTTGGATTCCATTATTCCGAGCTGTAAAAGTCACAGAGCACTTTGGGATCATTGTGGGAACGGGAGCTTCAAGGATATGAAATCCCTGCATTTCATTATCTGGATGTCACTCACAGCACTCCAGTTAAAACTCCAAACAGGCTTTTCTCACAAACACTCATTAAACCCCGGGAAGAATAATGGATAATTGTGATCAGTGTTGGAAAGACTCAGATCTTTTCTGTGTATTTAATTACTTATGGAGCCAGAAAATGCTGTTCCACTGCCTCACACTCCCTTTATGAAATGTTCCAAGGCGGTCTCAGCTGCTCCTGGTTTTCCTCTTGGGAATATCACAAGGAGTTTGTGCTGTCAGTGTATTTGCCCATAAAAACTGAATCATGGGAGAACATAAAGTCAACAACCAAACTGAGTCTGAAAGGTTTAACAACTTCCATGCTTAGTCAATAATTTGATGGCTCCCAGGGAAACCTGGGTGTAGGAACTCTGCCAAGATTTTTCAGATGGAAGATGTCTCTGCAAATATTCTTAAAATGAGAGGATCCAGCAGTGATATTGCAAAGTTTCCAGCTCAGACAAGGCTCAGGGAGTACAGAGCAAGGGGGGGATGTTGTGTGCTCAAGAAATCCTCTCTGTTAATGCTCTGACTCAGGTGCTGCTGAGATTTTGTGCAAACACAGGACAAACATCAAAGGGTGATGCCCTGATAGGGCAAAGGAGCTGAGCAGGGCCAGGAATTTCTCAACGACGGCCTAAAACCTCCCACAAAATTCTGCATACTTTTATTTTTCCAAGGTGGAAATCATTTTGTTGTGGACGTGGCCTAGGCCATCTCTGGATTTGCTGTTTGTCTGCAGAGAGCACCCAATGTTCTTCAGGCCTAGATGACTCTTTTCCCCCATGTGCCTGATGGGATCATTTCCACCTCGACCCATGCAAGGTTTTCTGGTGCTGTGGGTTTGAAATGAGCATTATTTTTACTCTATAGAGGACAGTGTGCAGGGGTGGGCCCTATCAAGGAGTTATTGGGAAAGGATTTGGGTTGGAAGGGACCTCAATGACCATCTCATTCCACCCCTGCCATGGACAGGGACACCTTCCACTATCCCAGCTTGCTCCAAGCCCCGTCCAACCTGGCCTTGGACATTTCCAGGGATGGGGCAGCCACAGCTTCTCTGGGTAACCTTTGCCAGGCCCTCACCACCACCACAGCCAAGAATTCCTTCCCAATATCCCATCTGTCCCTGCTCTCTGGCAGTGGGAAGCCATTCCCTGTGTCCTGTCCCTCCATCCCTTGTCCCAGGTCCCTCTCCAGCTCTCCTGGAGTCCCTTCAGGCACTGGAAGTGGCTCTGAGGTCTCTCTGGAGCCTTCTCTTCTCCAGGCTGGACATTCCCAGCTTTCCCAGCCTGGCTCCAGAGCAGAGGGGCTCCAGCCCTTGGAGCATCTCCGTGGCCTCACTCCAGGAGCTCCACATCCTTATCCTGGGGACCCTAGAGCTGGATGCAGTGCTCCAGGTGGGATCCCACAAGGAATCACTGCTGCCCTCTGTTGTTTTTTGCTGCCTTTGGGGTGTCAGGACCAGGCAGATTCTCAGCCATATGTGGGATGGGCTTGGAAAAATCTCAATGCCCAGGACACAGCTCTGCTTATCAGCACCCTTTGTGCCAACCTTGTCACCAGTCACATTTAATAACTCAAACTACCCTGACCAACCCTCAGTTTAATTTTGTATCCCTAAAAAAATGTGGAAAAAACTTTGGTCAGTGAGGAAACAGTGCTTGTCCACCACAGTGTGCACAGCAGTGGAAAGGTTTTGTTGGAATTCTGGCAGCACTTACTCATAGTTTGTAAGTCACGTTGTGTCGCCAGAATGCAGGAAATGGGAAAAGGCAAAACAGGACTTTTTTTTGGAAGGAAACTTTATCAAAATCCTACAGAGCCGTGCAGGGTTTGATATGTGGGATGAACATTCTGCCTTTCAGCCTCTCCCAGTGGCTTTGGAGCAGCCGAGGAATCCTTAATGCTAAAAATGGCCACAAAAAAATGCTGTTCTTAGCCAAGGAGGTGACAGCAGCTCCTTACCCGGAGTGACAGAGTTATTGGACTGAGACTTTGTGTCCCCTCGCCAAATCCCATCTCCCTTATCTCACTAATTACAGATGGAATGGAGTGGAAACGGCCCAAACCAATTTTCAATAAAAGTGACCACAATCTTTGATTGAAGTTGCTTTGTTCCTGCAGAGGGCAAGGCAGGAAACACAATCACTGCTCCATGTTGGAGATGGATGGGGCTGTGACAACCTGGAATAGTGGAAATTGTCCCTGCCCATGGCTGAGGGTTGGAATGAGATGACCCTTAAGGTCCCTTCCAACCCAAACAACTCTATGATTCTATTTTTAGCCTTTAATAAAATAAACGCAATTCTTGCTAATAAATAAAGAAATAAATAAATTCTTGCTTATAAATAAAGGTTCTGAGATCTGAGACAAGCACTGAACCCTTGAGGGGGGGAAATATTCCCTCATGGTTTGAATCCCCGCTGGAATAACTTGTTAGGTTGTCTTTGAGAAAAAACCCAAACTACTGCTTTGACACTCTGCTCTCTCAAAACGTGTGCTGTAAAAAGTCAAGGAACTTTCTGGAAAAGTTGAACTGGTTGCAGATTTTTCATTAAAATTGCTCCTGAGAGATATTTCATATTTGAGGTCATTCCATGCTTGGGATCTGATTTCAGTTTCTGGCGTCACGGGACTGCTGGATTTTGCCATGGGGTGTGAGGTTCCAGACCTTCTGCCACACCAATGACTGCCACAAACAGAAATATTTTGGGACTGAAAAAAAAGGATTTCTTGGCCTGGTCTGTCCTCGGTGTGCTGCAGGCACAGAATGTGACAAAACCAGCAAATTCTACAATCAAGAAAGTCATTATTTAATGAATTAATACTCCATTAGTATTTTTTCAATTCCTCTAGTTTTTAAGCTCATCTCATGACTTTTGAATGTTTGTGGCTGCCCCAATTGCAGAGACCTGGTTTTGCAAACAGTTTTCCTGCGTGGGAACACACATTTCATAAGTTAATAACATTTTAACCTGAACATATTTGAAAGGTGTATCCTGCTTTTAATACTTAGTTTTCCTCCCTAACTATAAAATCTCTTCTAGAGATTTTTTCCCCATTCTTTATGACTGATTTTTACCTTTCTGTACTTCTAAAGGAGGTGGAAGATGGAGTTAATTGTTCCAGCTGGATGAGGGCAGAGGGAATGACAAGAGGACGACAAAGCTGCTTAATTGATTATTAGATAGAAAAGAGGGAAAATCCCTTGAATTCTCAGAATTCTGCTGCAGAAAATGACCTCTTGTCAAAATCCATGGCAAGATCTTACATTTCTCTTGTGCCTTGCTTCATGGCATTCATTTTCCTTGAAAATTTCCCTGCTAACTGGGCTTTCCTGGACAGAACACATCCTTTCCCTGCTACCAAATGTGCTTTGATGTCTTTTTGATCAGGTATGGATGGGCTTTATACTTGTTTATTCCAGCCCCAGGGCATTCCTATGGATCCTTTTTAAACTCTATTTGTTGGAGATGTAGAATTACTCAAAAATCCAGGTTGGAGGTTTTGAAAGGATGTTTTTCACCCGTGTGTCTGGAGAAAACAGCTGGAAAAGTGGAGCCAAAGTGAGCAGAATCAGGTAAGGAGGCTGCTTAGTGTTTTTTTCTGAGCAACAGCAGCTGTATCCCTTGGGTTTCAAAGGACTGAGGTAGAAGCTGCTATAACCAAAGATTCCAGAGCTGGAAAACCTGGAAAACCTGGTGGGAGAGTCAGGACAATAAAGATAAGGAACCTGTAAACCCTCAGATCCAAACAGAAAAATAGCCTTTATCCTATAGCAGGAAGGAGTCAGAAAAACACTTTTTTTTTTTCTCTTATTCTTCCATGTATCCCTTTTGAAGCCTTTTTTAAAAATCTTCCTCTGCCTTTTTACATATTTAGAAATGTGGGGGAATGAACAGTAATTCACACAGGCAGAAATTTGGGAAATTCCTAGCAATGTTTCTTGGACAACGAATAACTAGGAAGAAGCAGTACTTGAATCTGAAATTCCTGCTGGTCCAGCTGGGTGTACCTAAAAATGCTCATCTGCCACCAGGAAAACAATGAAAATAACGTCCATTAACACACAAATATTCCATTTTAAAAAAACATTAGGGTAAGAAGGCAGCTCCTGTTCCTTTGCTTCCTCGGACAGCTGCAGGTGACATGTCTGGCCCTGTAATCTTAGAATTATGGAATTATGGGGTGATTTGGGTTGGAAGGAACCTTAAGGATCATCTGGTTCCAGCCTATGGACAGGGACTCCTTCCACTTGCCCAGGTCACTCTGAGTCCCATCCAGCCTGGAATGACCCCCAATTAAAATGGTTCCACTACAGTGCAGGTCGATCTTCTGCTTGTCCTTCACATGAGATAAAAAGTGGGTTTGGGAACAATTTAGGAGATAAACAGGGATAAATCAGCTGAATACCATCAGCATCTAAACCGCAGTGAACAAACTAGAAAACTGCAGGAAAAACAAGTGTTTTAAACAGGAGCAGGATCAGAGTGGAGTCAAAAAAGCAATAAACCCCTTTGCCCCCAGCCCCTCAGGGTAGCTGAGGTGATGGAAGAAGGGATTTATTAGCTCCTGGTAGATGCCAGCAGTGGCTTGGGGGTCAAGAGCTCATTGTACAGAACCCTTTTAACTGCAAGATGCTTTTGTTAATATTTCATGCCTAGGGGACCCCATAAAACTGAGTAAGAATTTAGTGTTTTGTTTCAGGATGCTCTTTATGCCTCTGTATATTTTAAGACTTTGAGAAAAGAGGAAACAGTGAGCAGAGACTCAGCTCTGCTGCCCAACTGAGAATTTTTTGCTTCACAAAGGAAATATCTGCACCCGGTGGTGGGAAAGATTTGAGTTATCTGACTGCTAAAGAGTTCCAGGGATAGGATATCCACAACTTATTTGAGAATTCTCTTCTAGTGCCTCACCTCTCTCCTAGTGAAGATTTTCCTCCTTCTATCTAACCTAAAGTACCCTTCTCTGGAAGTGTTCAAAGTCAAATTGCTGATCTTGGAGCAACCTGGTCTAGTGGGAATGTCCCTGCCCATGGTAGGGGTGGGAACTGGGTGATCTTGAATGTCCCTTCCATCCCAAACCATTCCATGATTCCATGACCCCTTGGAGAATGGCCCAGAGTCCAAGTGTGCTTGTGCACCCCCTTGCTTGGACATGGAGGCAGGATGTGACCAAAACTGCAGGATTTGAGTTCTGGGAACCGTTTTATGTCCTTCATCCAGAAATAATTTTGTTGTTTGAGCACCACTTTTTTTTCCCCCCACATGTCTTCTGCTCCCCAGCTCACTCTTTCCTACCTCTTTAATCACTTTGTTCTGCTTTTTCCTTTTCTTGTCACTTTGAGGGATTAAATTCTCTCTGCACATTCCCCTCTGCTCCTTCAGAGGTTGCCTGAGTCCTTCCCAAGAGCCAGCCCTGCCTTCCAGCAGACCTTTATCTTCCTTTCTCCCACAGATAATTTGCTGAGGGAGTTTTTATCTTAGCATAATCTTCTTCTTCTCCTTCCCTTTTTTTTTTTCATCTTCTCCGAGTTTTAACGATTCTCCACAGACAATCAGCCATCTGTAGATCTTACCTGTGTGGCTTCTCCTCATTTAAAAGAGGATAAATGCCACTAATGAGTTTTGAAAAGAAGCAGCTCTGCAGGAATGTGGAATGAGCAGGGAAAGGAGAGGCTGGGAATCTCAATTAGCCAGCGCCTGGGAAATTTCTGCCACAGGGATGAGGGAGCTGGGGCACCTCAGGAGCTTCAAGAGCAGGAAAGTTCTGGTTTAGAAAGGGGTGTGAGGTCCTCCTGTTGTCTCCACTGTTATGGGACTGGGCAGCGCTGGAAAAGGGCCCAAACAACCTGGAAAAATCCTGAAATATTATTTTTAACATCCTGAGGATGTATTTACTCCCATGAACATTCCTGACAGATTGAAATAAACAGATGCTCCATGTCCAGCAGCAAAATCCACCTGCACCAACTCCATTAAAGCTCTTCACCTGAGTTCTGAGCAGATTTTGGAGGGTTTTTGTGTCCTTTTCCACCCTTTTAGCTGCAAAGGGTAACCAAGGAGGTTAAATTGAACCTCCTGACTTTACTCTTCATTTATTTTGGTTTAAACATGTGAGTGGCTGTCAGTTTAAGCCCTGAACTTTTTCTTTCTGTAGGACAAGCAGAATTTTAAGGAAATAGCCAGAAAAATCCATATTAGCATTTTATTGGGTGAATGGAGGAATTTAACCTTTGTAACTCTCGAAGTTCAACTCTTCTGCACACTTACAGCTCATTAAGTCAGCAAAAGTAGCAACAGTTGGACTGGATATGTTAGCGTTCAAAAACACATAATCACATAAGCGATTATATGCAGTGCTTTTTATTTAAGAGCTCTGGGAATCGGGGTAGTTTACACCCAAATCTGATTGCAACCATACATTCGAGGTGAACGTGTTTTATACTCTATCATTATATAACTTTCATGTTAATTATTAAACTTATATTGTTCTATTGTATACACAGATTTCAGCTAAACATAGCTCCTCATGGTTCCCCCTTAAATTTCTAATATAGTTTCTCATGATTCTTCTTATGTTTATACAATAATTATATTTAGTTACTAAATAATCATCACATCTAACAATTATATCATTTATCATACTGCTTACGCAGGTGCAGTGATCTGAGAAAACACAAAGCCTAACATTTTCGAAGTCTATCTTCAACATTTTCCAGGGCTCCACTATCAGATATAAAATCACAAAATCATGGAATGGCTTGGGTTGGAAGGAGCCTTAATGATCACCTCGTTCCCGTTGCCATGGGAATGTCAAGTTAGGGAAGAGAATATTGATATCGTGAGGAGCCAACCTCAAGGTCAGATCACCTCCCCAGGCTTCTACAAACAGAAAAGGAAGCATTTAATTTCTGGAATTTGCACCCTGCTCCGACGTTGGCTCCTCACCTCATCCGAGGGAAAAATCATTGAGTCCTTAAGGTTGGAAAAGACCCTTGGAATCATCAACCATCAAGCACCATGTTCAAAACTAAACCATGTCCTCAAATCCACACCTTTTTTGAGCACTTCCAGGGATGGCGACTCCACCACTTCTCTGGGCAGCTGTAATGCTTTACAAGCCTTTCCATGAAAAAGTTTTCCCTAATGTCCAATCTAAACCTCTTCTGCCCCAACCTGAGGTCATTTTCTCTCATCCTGTCGCTCATTACTCGGAAAAAGGAAGTGATTCCCACCTGCATCCAGCCTCTTTTCAGGGGGCTGCAGAGAGTGAGGCCTCCCCTCAGTCAGGATCCCATGGAATTTATTCCCTTGAACTGAAAAATAATTAAAGACATCCAGGATGCTCCAGCTCTGGAGCAGCATTTTTAGCCCAGGACAAAGACTCAGGATCCAGAGTGATCCAGATCCTGATCCTGAGCAGGAAAAATCCAGTTTCTCCTTGGTCAGATTGGAAAGCACAGAGGAGCCCTCTGGAATCTCTTCCTGCTCTCCCAGGAGCCCATGGCAGGATGGAAATATTGTTTAAATTCAAACAGCAAAATGAGCGTTAATGAGTAATTAAGCAGAAACACCTGCAATGAGTGTCATTACTGCCGTTAACTGAGTGTCCTCATGGAAATTTATGGAAAATACCATCAATGGGAACACCAGGGAAATATTTTGCAGTACAAATTCTGCTTTCTGCACCTCTCAGTGGGTTATTTGGCCTCAAGAGAACAAAGCCATTATCTGGGAATGCTTCTCCTCTTTTAGCACAACACAGAAATAACAACAGCTCCTGCAGCCTTTGATCCCTTGATTTGTTGGGAGGATTTTCCAGATGTTTCATTAATGCTGTTCAGGATTTCTGGCTTTTATCACTTTTTGGCTCCATTTTTTTCCTCTACAGCGGAATGAGATTTTCATTTCTGCACCCAAATAAGCTTTGCACACCTCAGAGAGGCGCCAGATCTCTCCAGATCAGATCTCTGGTTAACAAATCTGGATCATTCCCTGTTTTAAGATCAAGAGGGTTTTGTTCCTGTTTTCTGACAGATATAAATAAAGCTTTAAATTGATTGTATCCTTATGGGTTATAGAGACATCCTCCCCACAATTCTCCATTTTTTAATTTTTTTTTGAGGAATATTGGCATTAAGGTGTCCTGAATGGTTCCTATACAGGGATCAAACCTACAACCTATTTTAATTTATTTTAATTTCTTTTACTACACAAAGTAGTAAAAACAACTAATACAACAAAGTAGTAAATACAACGAGTAATACAACCTTGTTTAATTTATTTTACTTTGTGTAGTAAAATAAATTGAAATAAATTAAAATGGGTTGTAGGTTTGATCCCTGTATGGGTCATTTACTTAAGAGTTGGACTCAGTCCTTGTGGGTACCTTCCAGCTGAGAATATCCATGAAATCTATGAAAATAGTAATAAACTAAGATAAAGAAGTCTATTTTGTGTTTTTACAAGTGGTATAAATAAATATGTGGTTATTTAATAGGCATGTGTGTATAAATATATATATATGCTACTGTAATTTCCGTGCACTCTTTTATGTATTTAAATTCAGCCAACTAAAATTCAACTCATAACATGATTAAAACCCAGGTTGGAATTTATGGCCTTGCTAAAACTGTTGGGATTTTTGCCACTTGTTCCAGTCCAGTCAGGAATTCCCTTCCCAAGAGCTCAGCATCATCATTAACTCATTCCTCTCCTCTTGGGATTTGCTGCCCTGTCTCAGTCCTGGGAGTTGATGCCCAGGTTGTGGAAATACCTTGCACTGTCAAAGGAATGTTTTTGGAATTTCCAAAAACGCAATAAAAATACAACAGCAACCTTGGAAATTTGCCCTTTTCTGAAATAACCAGAAAGTCCTGCACAAGTGGGATACCCTGAGAGAACTGCAGCCCAGAATTCCAATTGTTTTGGTTTTTAATATTTTTTCTCTCTTTATTTAGAATTTAATCTTACTAGGACCCACCAAAGGGAATTTTGTTTGCCCATAATTACTGTCTTTTTTCCTCATTGGATAATGGATCTGGCATCTCTCTGTATGGAGCTTTTTTTTTTAATTATTATTTTTCAGCGTCTCTCCTGCTGAGGGTGGAGGGGGGGGGGGGTGTAAACTCTCCCTACCTGATTGTATCAACTCCAAATCCTTGAAGCCTGAACACAACCTGTGAGACAGGTCATGCAAACTGAAAAACAGGATAAATCCTGGGTCAAGCTGGAAAATCCCTGTGTTGAACAAATAAATAAAAGCTAGCGACAACAGAAGAGCCTTCGAGGGATTTTTATCTCTCATCCAGCTTTGTATTTTCAAGTTGCTTTCCACAGATAGGAAATCACACAATGGGCACTTAACAAATGCTCATCTGAAATTCTGGAGCTAGAAATTGAAGAAAATAATAAACAATGCAAGACTCAGGATAAAATAATGGAATGCAATAAAAAAAACAGGAGAGATAACAAGGTTCTTACAGAATTAGGATAAAACTGGGGATTGAATCAGCCTTTTCTGACTCCAAGAATTTTATTTAAAAAAAATGACAAACTCTCATTCATTAAGTGTATTTTGCTGCTACAAGGTTGGATGGGGTTTGGAATAACCTGGTTTAGTGGAAGGTGTCCCCGGCCATGGCAGGGAAGTTGGAATGAGTTGATTCATAAAGCTCCTTCCAACCCAAATCATTCCAGGTTCCTCTGATTCCGCCCTTGACACAAAGCATCCCCTAGAAGGATTTTTCCTGGGATGTGGCATTCCTGAAAGTGGAAAATGGAATCAAGGACCCCTGATGCAAAGCATTCCCTTGAAGGATTTTTCCTGGGACGTGGCATTCCAGAAAGTCATGGGAATTCAGAGCTCAGTGATCCCAAGTCCAGGAGGGCTGTGCTAAATGAACATCTCATCCCTGCAATATTTCCATGATCCATTCCCGTTTAAAATATTCCAAGCTCTTCTGTTAACCTATGAAATTTGTGTTAAGACAGGAAAGAAGTTTCCGAGCAATTTATGGCTTGATCCCCTCCCTGAAAGGCTTTTCCCCTTTTCTCCTTCCTCAAAGGCCTTTTTTTTTCTTTTTGCTAGAAATTCAAATAATCACCCTGCCCTAAGAGCAGCTTTTTGCTTGAACAGGTCCTAGACAAAATCCTGACCTGGGTCTAAGAATGATCAGGCCTAAAATCCAAATGAGGACTAAGAGATGAACCCTGGAGGAAAACAGGCTGCTAATTGCCTGGTTTTAGGAAGATAATTAATTCCACTGCAGCTCACATTGGCGAAATTAGGGCAATAAATTGGATTTTGGAAGTTGTACTGACACCATAAATGACCAGGTTATATCTGATATCCACATCTGAAGCAATTATCAAATATGGTGCTCATTTGTTGGGCCTCTTTGCATGATTTGATGCCAAAAGGCTCCCTGGAATCCCAGAATATCCTCAGTTGGAAAGGTCCTACAAGGCTCAGCGAGTCCAGGTCCTGGCTTTGCAGAGGACAACCCCAAAATCTGTCTGACAGAATTGTCCAAATTCTTCCTGAACTCTGGCAGAACTGCTGCTGGAACCACTTCCTCAGGGATACTGTACAAAGAGGGAAAGCACCACAGCAACCGAAATCTGCATTTCTGAGCACATCAGTTAAAATAATCCCAATTTGGGAAACTTTCTTCTCTGGATTTGGGATTTAAGGTGACTCAAACCAGAGTGGGAACCTGCAGCTTGTACAGAGCATTTCTGAGTGCAACGTGAATAAAAAGAGGTTTAAGGGTCAAATATTATATTTGGTTTTCCCAGCTGAGTTTCCAAAGAGTTTTATGATTTGGTTTTGCAGCCAGAACTTCTTGTAGCTCTTTTTCAATACTCTATTCTGTAAACAGCAGCAAACTGTAGAAAAAAGGTGCCTATCTTGTGCCATTTTAACCTGCTCCAAATTCCTTTGTTTTTATTTTTAAAGGACCTCACAGCAGCAACTTTGTGATATTTTTGCAATTAAAAAATTAACTTTTTTTCCCTTCTAATTTATTTACTAAGGAGTTAAAAGGTACAATTTGGGTGGTGAAAATTATCCTATGGAAGTTGCTTCCCATGCTGTGAGAGATCACCCAGTATCAGAAATGGGATCATTCCCATAGCTGGATGATCCATGAGCCACTTCGGAAAACAGTAAAGCATTCCCTGATTTTTTGACTCCAAGGCTTTTATTAATGGGCTGTGAAGGGAGAGACAGGGCAGGGAATGTTGATGAGGAATTACACACTGAGAGTGCTGAAGACAGGTGGAAAAATCTCCAGCACTTGCTGATTCCCTGGATTTCAGAGGTGGGCATTCCAGAGAAGTGAGGGAGCTGCACAGCAAAAATTTCTTCGTTGTGCCAAGTTCCATCCAGTTTTATTTTCCTGCTGCCTGCAGATCCAGGAGGGCATTTAGCCCTGACAGGATTTTGTCCCATTGCTGGGCAAGTTGCCATTGAAAGGAATTTGGGTCCACAAACAATAAACAACAAAAAAATGGATGATTTATTGGTGTTTCTTTGGGTGTGAAGTGCCAGCCCAGCATAGCTGAGATAAATCAGGATCTGTTTCTTTCACTGGCTGAGAAGAGTCCCTGGGAGAACAAGCCCAGCTGGAGGCCTCTACCATGAAAATCTCACATGTTAGAAAAATAAACCTCATTGTTTTGGTGATAGCAGTGGAAACATCCTCATATGACAGTGCTCAAATGATATTTCTTGTCAGATAAAATGCAGGTGCCTGTTTTAGGATGTGAAGAAACAGTGATTTTTATATACAGCCACGTCAAGTCCTCCTTGGCAGGGCTGCTCTCAATCCTTTAATTTGTGTTCCTCTTGACTCTGAACTTTTCTTTCTGGCAGGGATTTTGCTCCCCCGGAATCCTGAGGATCATATGGAGCATTTTTGTAAACAGGCAACTGAGTAAGAAAGTGTCTTTAAGCTGCTCCTGAGCAAGAAAATTCTGGGGGGTGGCTGAGTGAAAAAAACACAGAAACTGAGGAAAATCTGGGCTGCTGGGTCAGGCTTCCTCCTTCAGACCATTTCATAATCTGCCAGTGCCTGAGAATTGCTGCCAGAGAACAATTCCTTCATCATCTGAGAAATGGGACCTACCCCAACATCTGGAAATGAGGTGGAGCATCCTCTGAGGAGGGGATTTTGGGGTCACTGCCCTGAGCTTGGGAACAGCCAGGAATTCAGTATGGGAAGAAGCATTTCAAAAGCTGACAAGCTCAGATGGGGAGGGAATTCCTCGATTGACAACCTTTTCCTTTTTGCTTATTTTGGAGACACTTTGGAGTAACCAATAAAATGGAATATAGACTCATGGAATATCCTGGGTTGGAAGGACCCACAAGGATCATCACTGCAATCTGTAAATGTCCCATTATGGCCTAAAGGGATCATTATCCTTTAAGTGAGGCAGCTTCTCCCCTTGTCCAGCAAACCCATCCCAATATTGCTCAGTTTTGTCTGTAAATCCCCACTTCATCCCTTAGTGTGACTCCCTCTCCTCCCAGGCCAGCGCTTATCCCAGGAGTGATAAAAGCACTAATTTATGAGGAAAGGATTATGACTGAACTTCAGCCATGCGTGACTGGAGACCCAAATCAAGCCAATAATTGATTTTTTCCTCCTTCCCTCCCGTCAGATCCCCATCTCTCAGCCTGGGCCTTTTGATTTATAACCCTACTATTACAAACAAGTAAGTTCCTCCAATTGCAATTTCAATAACCTATTGATTTTTTTTTCTGGACTCTTTTTCTGTGCACTGTTCATCCAGGATTCCACAGCTTCCACTTCATTCTGATATTTGTATTTCCAGCCTGATTCCTTCCTCCAGGATGAATCATCCTGCTTGGCAAAGGAATTCTTCAGCTATGGAGTGGAGGTGAAAGATCAGGACGGGCAGGTTCAGGGTATGAAAGAGTTATGGGTTGTGATGGAGCTGGTTTATGTTGGATATTAGGAAAAAATTTCTTTGTGGAAAAGGTTGTCAGGCATTGGAACAAGCTGGACAGGTGGAGCCACGGTCTCTGGAGGGATTTAAAAGTGTGGATGTGGCACTTGAGGATATGGTTGGCCTGATGGTTGGACTTGATGGTCTTAAAAGCCTTTTTCAACCTGGATTATATTTTTTGAAGAGTTGTTGCTTCCATTGAAGGAAAACTCAATTTCTCATTTTCTCCAGATTTCTCTTTTTAGGACAATCATATTACATCCATTTTTAGTTTAATGAGTTGAACCTTTTGATGACTAAATTATTAACTCAGGAATTTATTTTCTAAATACTTCACTTAGAAAGAGTTCCACCTCTGCAAGATCTGTTTTAGCCTGCAAAACAACAACAACAACAAAATCCAATTATAACCCCCAAAAAATTCCAATTAACAACTCTTTTCAGTCTTATTTTTTCCTTCTTTTTATATTTTTAAATAAAATATAACAGTTAATTCTGATGCTTTTCTGGTACCATGGAGCACGAGAAAAAAATCCCATGTACTTTACAACAATACAGGATAAAGTTTTTCTGGCAACTTTCTTTGAAAATATGTCAGCCATGCCTGAAATCCTCATTTAAAGTCCTGAATATGCCATGGAATGAAGATGTGTGTGCTCAATATGGCCAAAGCAGCACCAAGAACATCTGATTCCCCAAATTCCAGTGCCATGAATTCCTCTTGAAAATCTTGAGCCCAGGCTTCAAGTTTTTAGCTCAAGGGAGAGGCATCTACAGCAGGTCTGGCAATAAATCTAAATATTAATGGGAGAACCACAGGAACCAGCTACTAAATTCTGGAAGCAGGATTTGTTGGAGCTTGTCCATGTCCTGCCCAGTAACAAAAGCTACATTTGATTATCCCCAGTTTTAGCTGTTGTGATTCAGGGCTTGAATCAAAGTCAGCCCAAGTCATTTCACTCTCTCTGCTGCTCTTTGCATGAGGCCATTTATGAACTCTTTCTGTTCTCATTCCAAACCTGAATAAATGCTCCCTATTCATGGCTGGAAAACCTTCTTAAGGGGGACGATCAGGTTGCCAAAACATTCTGAAGGGAAATGCCAACCTTGGAGATGTCTGAACATCAAAAGGCAGCCCTGGTGTGAATTTATTTTTATGGCAATTTCAAACAAAATTCTGTCCATAGGGAGTTCTTGGCAGAGACTGGATTCAGGTCCAGCTACAATTCCCATGTAATAAATGAAAAATTCAAGCTTTCCCCTGCTTTTAAAAGCCCTGCCCTTTGAATACATTGGGGAGGTTGATTTATTGACATTTCTGCAGTGAAGATGGAAGCTGGAGATTCTGGTCATTAATATCCAAGGAACTTATGTGGTGCCTTGAGTGGCTGTGAGCTCTGGGGGAGGCTGAGGGTCTTGTGAAGGCTCTGCTTGTAGAACTTAGGTTGGAAAATTGAGGGAAGAGGAGGCTGAGGCAGGACCTGAAGTTCTCTCTTCTAACAGCAGCTCTGGAAAATTTCGTTTTTCACTCTAAAATGATTTCTCCTTCTGAAGAAAAATGGAATTTCCTTTTTCACTTTCCATCTGCCAATTTGCATGAACTTTAATATTAAAAAGGTTTAGATCAGGTCCATTGGAGGTGTCTGACGGTGTCTCTGAGCAGTGTTGCACAGGGGAGTGAAGCAGTAGGATAATAGTTTATCCTTGGAACTGTGCAAGAATCTTGATAACTCCTCCTTATCACCTCTATTTCCAAGACTTTATGGTCTAACACTTCAACCAAGCAAGAAAATGATGATCTCATCCCTAACTTGTGCTTGGAAACCTGCCAGTGAATGGGAAAGCTGTGAGAAGGCAGCAGCATCTTCCAGAAGAGAGGAGAATGAAGCTTCCAGACAGTCTGATCACAGGGAAAAGGAGATAAAAGCATAGCAAGTCCCCTCCCTTGTTATTTGCATGCTGGCAATCCAGGTTTTTTACAGGAGGAAAATCTTCAGGGAGGAGAATTGGGAAAGGTGGTAGAGGCTGATCCAGGGTGAAAGGGTCATGGAGTGTGGTTGGAATATCTGTGCAAGGGATGAGAGGGTGATAAGGGACCCACGGTGCTTTATCTTCCCTCCTGCTATTCCCTGATCTTCCAGTCATGGGCAAAAAAAAAGGTTTTCCACATTTCTAAGTGGTGAATGGATTGTACTGGGGTGCAACCCTGCCATCCTTGATTCCCACTTCATCCATCCTGAATCCAAATCTCATCTCACACACTGGACTTCCTGTATTGCAAAAATAATTGTCCTTTATTTCCATTGCATTGAACCCTTCTCCACTCCCATATTTGTGAGGCAAGCTTGTCCAAAGAAACCTTCGGAGATGGAGCTGTAAGGGACAGAAACATCTGGAGAAATGACAGGAAACAGGAACATTTTGTGCTGGATCCTGGCCCACTCCAAGCCTACGTGGTGCCATTTGTGAGGATGAGCTGGACAAGAGATGGGGCAGAGCAGGAGGAGAACGGTGGAGGTGGAAAATCATTTGTGCAATTACATGAAAAGGAATCTGTACCTCAGTTTCAAGACTGGTTTCAGCCTGTGGAACTTCCTGCATGTCTCGAGGGCATTTAAATGAGATTTGATTAGTCCTGCAGGTCATGAGGAGCTAAATAACTCCAGAGAGTGGTTTGGACCTGAGGGGACTGAGTAAATCCTTAGGTTCCTTCATCTGGGTAGAGAAGGAGCTTATGGAGCACACAGGCCAGACCTAAATCCTTGGAGGCAAAGAAATTAATCTCCAGATCCACTTTTACTTCCCAAAACCCGTGTATGAGACATTATTCTTTGAATTTTGTCACTTTCCCAGGACGTCAGCTCTTCCTGTTGCGTTGTGGACCTCGGGCATTTTGTGAAAGGATTTTGTGGAAGATTTTATGGATATTTTTTTCCTTCCGCACTTCCCTATCGAACAACATTTCTCTCCAATTAAGATATAAAAGCTAAGGCTTAGTGGAAGAATCATTATTTTACCAGTTTGTGACTCATAAAATTACAACAACTGCTCTACCTCATGTCAAGGGGGGGGTAATTAACCACAATTATCTACGGCACCAGGTTGGGGATTTATTCTAAGCCAGAGGTAGTGGAGCAGAGCTCAAGTGCCCACTGAACAGAGATCCTTTTTTCACAGGCTATGAAATAAAACCAAAGTTGGTTTTTATCCCCTAGCAAGCTGGGAAGGTGTCTTAATAGGGTTTTAAATATCTTTTAATTGTGGGGGGTTTATTTTTTTTTCTAGGAAATATGCAAAGAGGCTGCAGCAAAATGGGACAGGATCACTTTTACTGCCATCATGCCTCTTGTGGGGAGAGAAGAAGTAGAATAGTCCCACCTTTAGAGCAGAATCAAGGGAGCAGGAGGTGCTGGGTGGTGGATAATCTGTGCTAGATTTTGAAGTTCTGCCTCAGCCATGAGCTGCCTTTGGCCAAGTTTTAGGAAAAAAAATTCAAATAATTCTGTCAGCTTGGGGACAATTCCAGGCTAAGGGAGAAAAAGGAAAAGGAGGCTCAGGGGGGACCTTCTGGCTCTGCACAACTCCCTAACAGGAGGTGGAGTTGGGTCAGGATCAGGCTCTGCTCCCAGGGAACAGGGACAGGACAAGAGGAAACAGCCGCAAGCTGTGCCAGGGGAGGTTCAGGTTGGACATCAGGAGGAATTTCTCTATGGAAAGGGTGGTCAGCCAGTGGAAGGGGCTGCCCAGGGAGATGATGGAGTCCCCATCCCTGGAGGTGTCCAAGTGATGTCTGGATGAGGCGCTGAGAGCTCTGGGTGACAAGGTGAGGATCAGTCACCTTGACTTGATGATCCTGGAGGTCTTTTCCAAGCAAAATGATTCTGTGATTCTGTGAAATTATTCCCTGTGAGGGTGGTGAGGCCCTGGTACAGGGTGCCCAGAGAAAACTGTGGCTGTCCCTGGATCCCTGGAAGTGTCCAAGGCCAGGCTGGATGGGGCTTGGAGCAACCTGGGAGAGCGGGAGTTGTCCTTGCCCACGGCCAGGGGTGGAATGAGATGGTCTTGAAGGTCCAACCCAAACCATCCCATGATTCTGTAATTCTACTGGAATGTCTTCTGGTTCTAGAGCCTCTTTTCGTGGCGTTGAAATAATTCAGAGCAGCACAAAATTCTGTCCTGCAGACAGATGAAAATGGTTCTGGCACCTTCCTTCCTTGAAAGTTTGTCATGGATGTCATTACCCTAAACCAGATGCAGAACAAACCTGTCAAATACTTGATTGCTTAATTTTATTTCCAAACAATTCTGAGAAATTCTTTTTTTCTCTTTTGATCATGAAAGAGGCCATCACAAGTTTGAGATTCAACCCACACTCCTGCCAGGAATGTTGTCTCCCAACCACTCCAGATCACTGTTGATGAACACAACTTTAAATAATGATTCATTTTCCACCCACTGCTCAAACCTTTTGCTGCCCCAAGCATTAATTTATTCCTAAATTTAATGCCCTGTTTTTTTGTCTGCTCTGAAATACAATGTGTGAAATACAGTGGTTGACTGTGATCGGTCAGAAATCCCCATTTCTGCAGGAGCACAGGAGAAAAAGGATTTAATATTTGGTGGAGGGACTCTGACACACCAACAGAGTAATTTCCATGGCCTTTGCTGTCTCTGATTTCCTGAGTGTGAAGGAAACAGTAAAAAAAGTGTTTTCTGAAACCCCCTCCAGCACACAGAAGTTACAGGAATTTATGGGCAGAACAAAATATTGCTGCTACATCCTGAGATTTTTTTTTTTAAATTACACCCCAGAAAATTTTTATTTTCTATGGATTCCCACATTCTATATTGGCTGAAGATATAAAATACAGGCACACTTCTTAATATTTGTGAGAATATGGAGTGGTTTGTTGGAAAACCTGCTACAATCCTAGTTTGGACATCCAGGAGCATGTGAGGCACAGGTTAAGCTGAGATTAGTCAGGGTCCTGTACCTTTTGTTTGGTGCCTGGAGGAGAGGAGGTGTCTCCATGGCATCTCATTTATCCCTGGGTGCTTTGAGTCAGGCCCAGATTGAGTCATGCCCGGATTTTTTTCCTTCTACTGATTTTAACAACATATTAACAGCAGCAGGGATCTCTAGTGGGTTTAAAATCCAAAATAAGATAAAGGTAAAACACATAGAAGATCCAAAATAGACACCAGAGTTACAAAGGTTTATAAAATTGCAATTTTTCAGGAAAAGCCTCAGTGCTTCTAATTTATATTATAAAATTGTTTCCCTTATATGAAGAGGCGCAGCTTTTCACCCCAAATGAGCTGATGAATCTTAGGAGACTGCAGGATTTTGGGAGGGTTTTCAGTTTTGCTTTTCTCAGGATCTGACATCTGAGAACTTCCTTTTCACCACTCTCTCTGGAGATTACTCTGCTTTAAAACTTCCCAGCTTGAAGGCTTTAAAGCTGAGTGACCTTCCTGTGACCAGTTTTCCATTCCAGTTTTAGAAATGCTCGTGTCCCTTGGTGGTGGGGATTAAGCACAACCTGCTCAGGAATTTAGAGGAAGAATTGGTAAAATCTTAAGCCAGAACCACTAAGGTTGGAAAAGATCTCAGAGATCATCGCGTCCAACTTGTTCTCCCAGCACTGCCAAGGCCACCACTAAACCATGTCCCCAAGTGCCACATCTACACAATTTTTGAGATGGTGGTTCCACCACTGCCCTGGGCAGCCCCTTACAATGTTCAACAAGCTTTTCAGTGAGTAAATTTTTCCTAACACCCAATTTCAACCTCCCCTGGCACAACTTGAGGCTGTTGTCTCTTGTTCCCTGGGAGCAGAGCCTGACCCTGGCTTGGCTCCACCTTTTGTCAGGGAGTTGTGGAGAGCCAGAAGGTCCCTCCTGAACCTTCTTTTCTCCAGGATGAGCCCCTCCAGCTCCCTCAGCTGCTCCTGGTGCTCCAGACCCTTCCCCAGCTCCATTCTCTTCCCTGGACATGCTCCAGCATATTTTCCTCCATAATGAAAGGAAACACCACTCCTTCCCTGTTCCAGCAATGTCCAAACTTCTGGGAGGTTTATCCACCAGGGAATCTTCTGCTTTATGAAGACAGGAATCATACCTAGCAGGAATATCAGAATAATTCTTATGGATCATTGCTGCCCTGAACTGGCCCTAAGCTGCTTTGTAGAGTTTCCCCCTGTGGTTGATTAGGGAAGGTGAAAAAATCGGCAATGGATCCATGACATCCATCATGGAAAAAAGGTGGCTGCCAATCCTGCCTCCGCTCCTGAACTGAGCTGTGACTTCCAAACATTTCACCCCTCCTGGGCTTTGCCTTTGCTGCTCTCTCGCCACGCTCTGTCAAATGCTTTGAAAACTGTGATGAAAGGAACTACCTGGCTGCAGGTGCCACTGAGGATTTATGACATTGCCAAATCCAGGGGCTTTTATCCTGGTGCAGCAGCTTCACCTCCCACCCCTTCACCCCCACCCAGCAGCTGGGAGAGGAACTTCAAAAAGTACAGTTGATGTCGTAACGATGTTTTATCATTTCAATGGTATTTTGTTATTTCAATGATATTTTATTATTTAATCAGCTCTCAGGGATAATAAACAGGGAATTGGGTCTGGGCTGCTCCCTCCTGGCCTCGTGTTGCCTCTGTGACATTTCTTACTTGGATGAGCTTCAGATGGAAATGGAGGTCAGGAGATATCTGCTGCCATGAGCACCACTGGCCATGGGCACATTTTGTGGTCACACACCGTATCCCACTGGTCTCCCAGGGAATTTTCTGTCTGGAATATTTCTTGGGCTAAACAAGAGCTGTCTCCTATTTTATGACCCCTCTTTTCAAGGCCAGGTTGGATGGAGTTCTGAGCAACCTGGGATGGTGGAAGGTGTCCCTGCTCATAGCAGGTAGTTGGAATTAAATGACCTTTAAGGTCCCTCCACAAACCATTCCATGTTTCTATGACCAAGAAGAGGCATATCAGGAATCTGATGAACACCTGCAACTAGAAAACCCAGCACTGGCTATTTCATGCACTAGGAATCCAACGAGTTAAGGGATATGGAAGAGTCTAAATGAGCAGGACTCAGCCAGAGCCCTGCAGGGGACTGACGAACAAAAAATGACTTTGCTGGAGAATATTTCATCTCCTGTTAAAAGAGACGAGGCACAGATCAACTCTGTGATCATTTGTACCACCCTGGTACAGCCAATTTGATGGGTATCTCTATGATCAGTTGAGCTAGCGAGCAATTAAAGTCTAATTTGCATCTGCACATGAAATTAAAATGCTGGATGGATTAATTTTTAAAAGCAGCTCCCTCTCATTGAAGACAGCATTAATTGAGTGGATCCATGCACAGGATGAGACTGAATTTCTCCTCGCCAAGGGAGAGATGCTGCCCTGGAACTCAAGGAAATCTCTCCTTTTCTCAGCAGGTGATAAATGCTTCCAGCAGCTCTTCCAGGTAAAGATAAGGCTGTTCCATGACTTCATTCTAGTGAAACCTTTACTACCACAATATCCAGAGTTTATTGTCCACAGAAGTTGCAATTTTCAAGGCAAACTGCATTAAATAAACTGACTTGAGTGGATGTTGCAGCACAAGATTTTCTCTTTCAGCAACTTGGGCATCTCTGTCCTAAGAGATGACAAAATTCTCCAGCAGCCCCGGGCTTAGGATGGGTGGAGTAGCCCCAGGCAAAGCCTATTTAAAGGAAAACTTGTGGATTTGTCAGGCAGGTGGGGAAAAGGCAGATTCTTTACTGTGGAAAAATATTGGGCGAGACAATTTTTTATGTGCTGCAATACCCAGTGGAGCTGTGCCCATGGAAACATAAAAACTCCATTTGCAGGGCTGTTTTGTAAAAAGAAGGGGAAAAAAATACATGTCAAAAGAATAGAAAGATTTTGTTACAAGCTGAGAAGGAAAAAGAAGTTTTAAAATGAAAATTCAGTTGATCCCACCCACTTCTGAAACACTGGAGCGTTACTGATCCACAGAAATTTTCATTATTTTCTATTTTTCACCCAATTTGGTTTAAGAAAAGTGTAAGGTCCTGAAGAAATTGAGCACCCTTTCTCTCCCAGAAGTTTTGTATATTAAATAAACAGTATAGTCTATTTATTTTAAATACATATTTTTCTAAGGTTGAAACTTGTCACCACTTCCACTTGAAGGATATAATTTTTTTTCCTCTGCAAAATAAGCAGTTTGAGGCCACAGAAGTGCCTGGATGAAAGATATTCCCCTTGAGTCCACAGCTTGTTGCTACAGCGTTCCCAAAAAGTTTTCTCCTGTTTCCAAAGCCAGGTAAAACCTGGTCCTGGCTGGGGCTCTCTGAGTGCTAAGTAAAAGCAGCAGTCCTTGTTTGAAGGGTCTGGGAATGATACCTTGGAATATCCAACTCTGGGTGGTTTGGACACTGACTTGGCATTGGATATTAGGAAAAGGTTATTTACTGTTGAAATTGTTGGAATGCAAACCTCTCTGAGTTCCTCAGAGAGAGAGAGATGAATGCAGGGGTTGAATTAAAGCCTTTAGAGAAATTAAGATATATTTAGCCACATAGATATGAAGCAGAAGCGTAGGTTTAAATTTTAAGTAAGTGCAAGTGTAACTTGTAGTTTTAAGTAAGTAGAAATACATTTTAAGTGCCTTAAGAACTCTGTTAGCTAGTAAACACCCTAAGGCCTGGTTTAAAGTTCAGTAACTTAGCTACAGACATAAAAAAACACAGTAGAACTTCGCTTGCACCTCTAGAATAAAGACAACTATCTGTGTAAATAAATAGAACTATTCATGTAAATAAACTTATACACATAAATTTTAAATAAGAAAACAAACAGCGTATATGTGTAAATAGATAATAGTATATATGTAGTTTTTTTAGGTAAGAACTGACACTACTTTTTTACTACTTTTGTACATTAGAATCATGTTTAGATTGGTTTAGAAAGAATGTTTAAGAATCGTGTTTTTAGCCAATTGGATGTTTTATGAATAAAATGTTCTGTAGTGGGGTGCAAGCAACAACAACTTTTACACATTCTAGAACAAATAGAACTATATGCTGTTTTTCATGTAAATAAACTTACACACATAAATTTTAAGTAAGAAAACAGATAGTATATTTGTGTAAATAGATAATAATATATGCGTAGTTTTTTAGGTAAGAACTGCTTTCATGCATTAGAATCAAGTTTAGATTGGTTTAGGAAGAATGTTTAAGAATTGCATTTTTAGCTGATTGGATGTTTTATGAATAAAATGTTCTGTAGTGGGGCGAAAGCAACAACAGCCACAAGAAGAAGAAGAAGGAACAACAACATGAAAAAAGAAAAGGAAAAGGAGAAAAAAAAGGAAAAGGAAAAGGAAAAGGAAAAGGAAAAGGAAAAGGAAAAGGAAAAGGAAAAGGAAAAGGAAAAGGAAAAGGAAAAGGAAAAGGAAAAGGAAAAGGAAAAGGTGGTTTTTGCTGCTGGCCAGAAGTGTGTCCCACTCATCGCAGGCTCTGCCTTGAATGTGACAGAAACCAGCCTGACTCGCCAGTTTTTCAGCAGAGAAGTCTGTGTTGAGAACCATAAATATTTTGGTGACCCAGAAAGGCGATCCTTCCATAGAGAACTGTGTGCACATTAATTAATGTAATGGGATGGGTTTAGGGTTGCTGTCATGGTTTTAGGTCCCAAAGAAGGGTCTTGGTGTCCTATGGCACCATTGAATCACTCCGGGGAAAAGCCATTTCCAGCTCCACTGGAGTCCTCCTGCCACAGAAGAGAAGGGGAAAAGAGCCCTTTGTGGCTTTCAGGTGTCTGAAGTGTAGGGTGTAACAAGAATCTTTCTGAATTCTGTGATAAAAGCAAGGAGATGTATTTTTGGCAGGCAGAAGTTGTTCTGAGAGCAGCCAGTGGAACAAATTGCAACAATCACTTGACGAAATCTTCTAAATTAAATTTCAGATTAAAAAAACCTCATGGAAATTAAGCTGATAATCCATGCATTAAAAGCAAAGCAAATCAGGCTACTTGAGAAGCACTTTGCAAAGAGGAAATCACAGCCCCACATCTCTAAGCTGGGAGTTTTTGACACCCCGGTGCAGTGGAGCTGCAAGACCTTCAGATCACAGAGAAACTCTCTGTTCTCAGACTTTATCAGCTGCTTCACCCCCATCTTGTCCACACAGAGATGTTCAGGAATATAAATTTATGCCAACAGAAATCAGGATAGACTCAGTTTTTGCTGTTACAGAATTTGCAGCCTGGTTGGAATTTGCTGTGGCTGTAGTTCTGGAATCTAACGTTGATCACTGTGCTTTGTGCATCCCCCACACTTAAGAAATTTTTTCCAGGAGTTGGATTCACTGTAGAAAACTTTTCTTGTCATTTAAAGTCCTCTCACAAAGTGTCTCAGTGCCTGCAGGGCACAAGTTAATATTTTCTTCAGTTTAAATGTGTTCTGGTTGAGGCGATGACAAGAGGCTGCAGGGATGATACAGGACCTGCAGTAGTTTCAAAAAATATTAGTTCACAGAATTTCAGAGTGGTTTGGGTTGGAAAGAAAGTTCTGGATTATCTCATTCCACCCCTCTGCCATGGGCAGGGGCACCTTTCACTAGATGGAGCTGCTCAAACTGAGCTTGAGTAGGACACAGAAAATCAACATGCTCAAAAACATTTACCAGCTTTAAAAGTAATTTAATGAATTTCAATTTCAGATTAAAATAGAAAACCTTGAATGTTGTTGGTATTCAGCCAGAAGTTATAAGGGACTTTAAAACACAGGATCCTGACAAGCTGCCCATGATCCCTGGGCTGGAAAAGTAGGAGATATCCACCTGTTCTGTAATTCCTGAGGAGGGCTGCCCAAAATCCCTGCGATATGGGAGGGCTGGCACACAGAAGGAATGCACAGCAGTGAGGGAATGTGCCAGTGAATTTTTATGTTTGGCTTTATCTTACTGGTTCTTTCCTCAGATCAAACACATGGGCATCTTCCCATCACATTCCCACTTGGACAGGCAGCAGGATACTCTGGACCATCCCAGTTCAGAACAAACTTCAGCTAAATTTGAGTTAAGAAGCAATGGTAGCTACAGGTCCCAGATTTATCAGCATAGTCCCAGGCCAGCAGTGTCACATCATCCCCTTTGCTTCTGACATTATTTTATTCGCAGAATGATTTGGGTTGGAAAAGAACTTAAAAATCATCCAGTTCCAGCACCTCCATGGGCAGGGACACCTTCCACAAGCTACTCAGAGCTCCATCTAAGCTGGACTTGACCAACCAGGATATATTTTTTTTAATCTTATTTTATCTTCTCCAAGCCCTGCCAACTTCCTTACTTCCTCTTGTGCGGTGGGAATATGAGGTGGGAACAGGAAGAATCTCCCTTTATTTGGTGATTTCCAAGCTTGTAGTCACAAGTGATTCCAAAGGTGACTTTTCCTCTCTCAGGAGCTTTGTTTTTCCCTCTAACCTGCCCAGGACTGCCACCTCCTAGGGACTGAGGTGCTCCATGTGTTTCCCCATTCCAGAATTCCTGAGTGAAACTGGACTTGCCAATGGAGCTGCTGGTCTTGGTCACATTTTACTTTGCATTGCTCCTTAACTATGGCTCAGTGGCCTGCTAAAATTAATTTCTTATTAATTGTTTTAAAACCGACAGGATCCTGTGCTGCTTTGGGTGAGCAATTGCCTTTCTCTGCTGGGAAATAATTTCGGCATTTCATTTGGAAAAAAGTAATTAACTGCATGGGTATGCTTAGTTGAGTAAGTCATTACAATCTCTGACTTATGCAAATGAGATTGTTCGAGTATAATTCTTACTGAGATAACTCCACACACACATAAACTTTTAAATTGCATGGTCCAGCTGAGTATTTGTGGGCAAATAAACGATGTTAATGGGTTAATTTATAAACTCTGTTGCATAATCAATTTTCAGGGAACAGGGAGCTTGTGAGGAAGCTGGTCCCAGAGCTTCCAGGGATTTTTTGGCACATCATTGGATGTGGAACATGAGGAATCCACTGGTTCACACATCCCTGTGCTCATTTTGCAGCTGCTGCAGCATGGAACACATTTTCAGGGTCACCCTCCTTATATTCTGACTGCTTTAATTAAGAAGTTTATGGTGTTGTGGAGACAGGCGACCATGCTCATGGATTTTACTAACTGTCCTGGATTTTTTTGTTCCAAGAAATTTAAACTTTCAAGTGAGTGTTGGTAATTTCTTTTTTCCTTCTTTGTCATCCTCTTACACCATGCAGCTTTTTCTCTCCTTGAATGTAATCTTAATATGCAATTTTTGGCCAGCTTAAAATAAAAAGAAGGATGCAAAGGTTGAATATGGACAAAAAAAAAAAAGAGTAAGGGAATTATTCTATAGAATCATTAAATATCTTGTATTGGAAGGGTCCCACAAGGATCATTGAGCCCAAACTCTTGGCCCTGTATAGGACAACCCCAAGAATTACCATAAGAATTTTCCCTAGAAAATTATTCACTTGCCTCAAATATGCTCATTTATCCTGAAACCTCTTGGGAATTTTGAGAAAATAGTATTTTGAGGATAGATTTCTAACACAAGAGAACAAATGCCCTAACTTTGCTCTCCACAGCTGATGCTGTACAGACTCAGCATTAAGCCAGGCAGTCAGACAGGAAACAAAAAATTCTCAGTTGGAAGAATTCCATTTTATTACAAGGCTCTGAGTTAACCCAAGGATCTGGTATCTCTGGAGAAATCCCGGAGTTTGGAAAACCCTCTGCTAGTAGGTTAAAACAGTTCCTGGAAGATTTGATTTATCATTCTCTGGGGTACTGATTCGGTGGGACTTCATTTTCTGCCTCCCGAGTAATCAGGAGCTCGCATCCACCTCCTCCTCTTGATTGATGAACATGACTGGGAATACAAGGAGGAATGAACCCTTGGATGGAGGAGGTGGAGAGATAGGGAGTGAGAGATTTCTCCCTGGGACAGCCAGGCTTTGACAAGGCTGATTAACAGAGAAATGGCCTCGGAAGCACGAGGTCAGTGGCTCTGCCCAAGCTGCTGCTTCATTTTGAGAGGGGCTGCTCTGAGGCTCTTGCAGCAGCAGAGCTGTTAACAGGATATGTTTAATCCTCTCTGGCTGACAGGGAGCTGCCAAGATGCTTGGAAAGCCTTCCTGCACTCCTGGAAAGACAGGTCTGTGCAGATGCTGAAGTTGGAAAAGGAGCAGTCAGTCATTCCAGGCAGAGTCAACGGGGATTTTCAATTTGGGTTTCCTTGGAGCGTGGCACAAAATCTGCCCCAACATGTGTAGACCACAAATTATTGGATCAGAATTGATCAGAATATACGGGGTGGTATTTAAATCTCTAACAGCTCTGAATTGCTTAGGATTAGGTAAATAAAAGAGGAAAAAATAAACATGAACAGTAAAACTACTGACTGTGACTACTGAGTTGAGGTGTCCAGCTGTAATTCCAGAAGGAATTGCATCCAGAGCCAGGTGCAAGCCTTTCTCAACAGCTGGAGCTATTCCCTAATTACTGAACTGTCCTATGAAATCCCTTTTAAATTTTTTAATTTTTTTTAAATTTGAGTGGTTAACAGTCGAATGGAGATGTGCAAAGTCTGGTTCTCTGCTCCCAGGGGAACTGAATGTTTTTTCTGGAAAAAGCATCCCAGTTTAATTAGTCGGTACCACAGAGACTCTGTTCAGTACCAGAGAATCTCCTCAGGACCATCTTTTGCTCCCAGTTGAAAATGATTTAACAAGGAAGGAGAAACAACAGCATTTCTGCATGACCTGGGTCTTGCCCCTTCTCCTACCGGTCTGAGGAGATGAGGTTTGAGGCAGGAACCAGAACAATAAGATCCTTTCTCAGCTCTGATAGAGCCAGGGCAGGTAATTTGTGTGTAATTTGTTTGCTTTTTTTTTTTCCTCAAACAACCCAAAAAACCCCAGAAAAAAATGTCAAGTCTGTTAAGCAGAATTTGTCTCAGGCAGCAGCTTTCACCTTTGTTAGTTCCTTAATGAAAGTTTTTCAACTCAGTATCAAGCAGCAAAAAAAAAAAAAAAGGCAAAAAGTTGTTTCTTTGAAACACAAATCCTGTCGCAAGGTCAAACTGAGATTGTTGCTGCTTTAATAAACACCTCAAATTGTCTCTGATTAATTCTAAGTAAATTTCGTGTGTGATAAGTGATTTTGAGCAAGTGCTGTTGACACACGGAGCTGATGGAGATTAAGGGGAGAAAGAGATGAACAATGGGGTGAGATTAGAAACTCGTTGTCACTGGGAGCAGGACCCTGGAGTGGAAGGATGACACAATCATTTGTCATTGTGGAGGTGAGCGGAATGAACAAGGATTTTCAGGGAGATGGCCGGAGATTTGGAGCATGGCCGAGCTGCTCAGGAGGCAAAGTCAGTCCAAGCCATGAGAAAAGCAAACAGTGGGACAGCATACTAAAATAAACCCTTTTTCTGTACTGGTGGGAGTGGGAACAGTGGGGCAAAGCAGTGGGAATTTGTGGTCCAAGTGAGTCAGGGGATGTTTACAGTGGTTGGTATAAAGGGAAGATCGACTTCAGGTATGGGACTGATTTGTGGGGCTGATGCCTCAGGTTTTAGCTTTCTTATTTTTCTGTATAGATTCTGTACTGATTTAGTGTGTAGCTCTGAGCTTCATATTAGGGGATGGTGAGCTCTCCTCACAGAGTTGGGAGACAAAACAATTCCTTCTCTAGCTGGGGACCAAGGACAACCAACCCAAATCTCAGGCCCAAGACCACAAACAACGTGGACTGAAGAGAGAAAAACAAGAAGGATGGGACTGCATGGGCTAAAGCTGTAATCGGACAATTAACTCCAATATGCAAATGGACCAGAACTTATAAAAGTGAGAGATCCCATGACCTGTTGTGCATTTTGTGACCATTTTGGGTTCATCTTGGGTGTAGCCCTGGCTGGGCTTTTGTGCTGCCCAAGGTGTATCCATTAAAGCCTTCTAATAAATCCCTACTTTATTCTTTAACTTTGTCCAGTCTCTGTTCTAGGTGAGCCTTCACAAGGCATCAGGACCAAGTCATAAAATCCCAGAATGGTTTGGATTGGAATGGACCTTCCAGATCATCTAATTTCAGCACCCTGCCATGGGCAGGGACACCTTCCACTATCCCAGGTTGATCCAACCCCATCCAACCTGGCCTTGAACACTTCCAGGGATGAGGTATCCACAGCATTTCTGGGCAGCCTGTGCCAGGGCCTCACCACCCTCCCAGGGAAGAATTTTGCCTAATATTCAATCTAGACCTGGTTTCTCAGTTTAAATCTATTCCCCCATGTCCTGTGCCTCCTTCGAGTTGTACCAGAAGTGTGTTTTAACCAGGGAGAATCAGGGGAATATAAGGCAAGCAGTGATTGCACCCATCAGGAGTTCAATGTTCTGGTTTTCTTTGGTGGCTTAGGATAACAAGTATTGCTCCCTGACCAGGGCATGGGTGTTGGAATTGGATGATTTTTAAGGTTCCTTCCAAACCAAACCATTCTAGGTTTCTATGAGTTATTCATCAGAGCCAAAGCCACTTGATAGGATGATGGAACCAGGAAACAGCTCTTAAGTGGCATAAAAGGAAAGGAGACAGATGGAGTCAGAGTGGAAACACCCCCAGGGCTGGAGGAAAGGGAGGGAAAGGGGTGCCTGTGGCTTAGAATATTCAAAATAGTCCAGATACAAACTTGGAAATGGCTCCAGGGAATGAGACTTTGCTGCCTCTCAGGTCTTGTTGTCCTAGAATTTCTTTCCAGCTCAGATGGCAGGGATTTTTTTTTTCATATTCTGAGACAACAGAAATAGGGTTTTTTTTTTTCAAATTCTATAAATGTATTTTAGTCTAATAAAATTACATAACAACATATTCCCTTCCCCCACCACTAAAGGACATTAATTGCAACAACTTATTTTTTTATCAAATCTTAATTAGACCTTTTCCTATTAATAGGAACACCACAGAAACTCGAATCACTCCCATTAACAGGTGAGAGATGTTTATTGATGACCCTCACACTGGGTCTGATATGAAAAATTCTTATGAAAATTTATTCCTCTCTAAAAAAGCAATGACTTATTCAAAAGATGAAGATGATTTGTGTGCAGGCAGGGAGGGGGGAGCCTCGATGAGGTTTCTGGGACTGGTACATTTGAAAATCAGTTCTTCAGGGCAACATAAATAAATACAGCAGAACCCCGAAGAAAATAAAATAACATGAATCATAAATCAAAGCAACGTAGTGGAGCTGCAGAGGACATCACAAATAGATGGGATAACAGAAGGAAATATTGGCCGTGGCATAAATAGCTCTTAATAAATCACGAACCAACAGGAGCAGGGCAGCAGCTTCCCCACTGAAGATAAGGACAGCTGGAAACATCTTGGTGGTGCTTGTGCAGGCACTGCAGACGTGGGCTGGAGATCAAGGAATGTGCTGGAGACCTCTGGACTCCTTCTGCATTCGACAGGAATGTCACTGGCCTGAGAGGATGTGGGAAATTGAACATGTTAATGGTTCCGGTTCAGGGATCAAGTAAAATACCCACCCAGAGCCCACTTCAGGCTGCACCCGAGTGCTGAACAAGGAAGGAGGCAAATCCTGTGAGGAGGGAACTGTCCTTCTCTTTATCCTTCATTAGGATACTCAGGATTCAGAATTTTAGGATAATCAGGATTTACCTTTAATTAGGATAGTCAGCTGAGATAAATCCCCTGCCTGGGAAGCACTGGGACATTCACACATGACCTCAATGGCCTTAAGGAGCTCATCTCTGCTGATGGGCCATAATGGGCTCAACTGGGCTTATTTAATGGCAGCTGTATCTTAGAAGGTGTCAAAAATTCCCCAGGTCTTCCACGATCCACAACATTACCTCATCCCTGTATCCTGTGATTCCATCATCCAGTCAAAACTCAGGGTGTTGCCATTATATTGCAAAGGTTCCATATTGTTATCTCCTTATTGCAAGAGTTTCATACCTCCTTGATGTTTCTCATAGGCACCTCCTCTATGCACTGACTCTTCCTTCTTCTCATAGTAGCCAACTAACTTCAGTTCCCCCTCAACCTGCCAACCCACTTTTTTATAACACTCTTCTTCTTATTGGCTACAGCTGTGGGCTGTTAAGATCAGGCCTGCTCCTAATCTTTAATAATTAGCCCAGCTGCAACTCCTAAGGAGTAAGATTACATTCTATGCTACCTTTATTTTCTTATGTTCTATCCCCCTACACCAGGGGAGGTACCTGGATGTTCCTACCTAAACTTGAGTGAATATAAACACAATAGATGGTGTATTCTGGGGTTTTCCTGGGGATTTCTTCCCACCATTTCTTTGGGACTTCCCCCACCAGCCTGTGGATCCAATCTGTGACCATCACTTTGACCAACATTTTGACCTCTGTCCCTGGAGGTATTGAAGAAAAGAGCAGATGTGTCACTTAGTGCCTGGTGCACAAGGTGGAGTTGGGTCATAGTTTGATGACCTCAAATGCCTTTTCCAGCCTCATTGATTCTGTGATTCTGTGATCTCTGGGGTGAATGATGGTGACATGGCCTTCAGAAGAACCCACCTGCAGAGCTGCCTCCAGCTCTGGGGTCCCCAGCAGAGGAAGGACATGGAGATGTTGGGGTGAGGTCCAGAGAAGGCCACCAAGGTGATCAGAGGGATGAAGTAACTACCATGAGGAAAAACTAGGAGAATTTGGATTATTCACCCTGCAGAAGAGAACTCTTTGGATTACCTAATTGTGGCCTTCTGGAATCTGAAGGGAGCCAAGAACGATGGGGGAGAGATGATTTGAAAGGGCCTGGAGTGACAGGACAGTGACTTCAATCTGACAGAGGGCAGATTAGACATTAGGAATAAATCCCTTATGTGAGGATGGCCAGGCATTGAAACAGGCTGCTCAGAGAAATTTTGGCTGCCTCGTCACAGGAAGTGCTCAAGGGAAGATTGGTTTGGACCTAGAACAACCTGAAATATCCAAATGAGCGAGAAAAAAAATGCAACATAGGACCACAGAATCATGGAATGGCCTGGGTTGGAATGGATCTTCAAGATCACCTCATTCCAAACCCCTGCTATGGGCAGGGACACCTTCCCCTAGGCCATGTTGCTCCAAAACCCATCCAACCTGGTCTTAAATGCATCTGGAACAAGGTTTTAGTTCTTCGTGGTGGCTCTTTTCTTGCAGGGAGGTGCTGGTGGATTTCTGTGTCCTGGATGAGGCGGGTGGTCAGACAAGCTGAGAACACTTTCTCTTCTCCTGAAGTCAGTGAGCTGTTGCGAAGATAAAATATTTGTAAAATGGAAGGAAGGCAGGAAAACAAGATCCATGTCATTTTTCAATCAGTTTAGTAGGGGAAAAAAAGGAATAAACAGATTAAAACTCCTGTACTCTGAATTTTATCTGCCTTTGATAGAACTGTCAGTTTCAACACAGCCTTTTTGGGTAACAAAAATGATAAGGTCAGCCATGAATTCTAGTAAAACAAACAGTAACACCAGGACTAATTGTGTTGTTTCATTTTCTCTGCTAACCTTGAGAAAAAGAGGATGTGGATTGATATGTAAATGCATTTTCAACCCTGGCTGTGGATATGGTGACACTTTAATAGAAAGCAATGCCAAAGTTACTGCTGATGAAGAGCTCCAATTGTTCAGTCTGGTTGGACCATTTAAAAGAAACACCGGCCTGTGAACGAGCTCCTGATTCCCACGTTCCCTGTGGCTTATGATCCCAAACACAAATGTAGGTTTTAATATCTGAGCCATTCACCACCCTGGCAAATCCCAGTGTTTCACTGGGGAGTTCCCAAAGAGAGGAAATAAAACCGGGCAGTCAAGGGAAAAATGGATTATGGCTGACTGGGTCATTCTTTGGGAGATGGTTTTCCCTTTTGGTTGGCACTGATAGGGAGCCCTTGAAGCCTGAAGACTCCAAATTGGAGCAGCTGCGTGAGAGTTGATGCATTTTTTAGGACAACCCTGAATATTCAGCTCAAAGCCCTAAAGTGACCATAATTTGTATTCAGAGAAGGACAACAAAGCTGGTGGAGGGTCTGGAACATAAATCCTACAAGGAGCTGCTGAGGATACTCAGATTGCTCAGTCTGGATAAAAACAGGCTCAGGGAAAACCTTATTGCCCTCCCCAGCTCCCAGCTGAAAGGAGGTGGTGGCAAGGTGGGTGTTGATGTCTTTTTCCCAGGCAACAAGAGGAATCAACCTCAGCTTGCATCAGGGGAGTTTCAGGTTTGATTTTGGAAAAATATCTTCACTGAAAGAGAGGTTAAGTACTGGAAGAGGTTTCCAAGGGAAGTGATGAAGTCACCATCCCTGGAAAAGCTCAGAAATTGAGTGGACCTGGCATTTCATTATGTGATTTCGTAGGAATGATGGTGTTTGGTCAAAATTAGGACTTGATGATCCTGGAGATCTTTTCCCAACTTAATGATTCTATGATTTGTTGCCACGGACATAATTTATGAAAAATCCTTTTGCCAGGATTTTTTTCTCCTGAGAAGCTGAGAGGCCTCAGAAATGAAATGTAAACAATAATATCTGCTGCTGTGGAATGCAACAGGTGCATCTTTGATTGGTCTCATGTGGTTGTTTTAATTAATGGCCAACCACAGTCCGGCTGTCTCAGACTCTCTGGTCAGTCACAAGATTTCATTATCATTCCATTCTTTTCTATTCCTTGCTAGCCTTCTGATGAAAACTTTTCTTCTATTCTTTTAGTATAGTTTTAATATATCATTTTCTTTTAATGTAATATATGTCATAAAATAATAAATCAGCCTTCTGAAACATGGAGTCAAGATTTTCATCTCTTCCCTCGTCCTGGGACCCCTGTGAACACCACCACAATCCTTTATTTTTTTTTCTCCCTCCTTGGCAGTGAGCAGCCAGGAGGAGCTGGAATGCCCTAGCCTGACACACGGTGTGTAAATCCCACACCAGAACCTCATGCCTATAACTCCTACACTTACAGCAATAACCTCTTGTCACATCTTTCCAAGGTGCCCACATTTTTCATTTATGCATCCAAAATAACCCCTCTTTTCTGAGGTGTCATCTTTCCTGCAGTGATTAATTGCGCCTGCTTTAAAAAACCCACATTTCCCAGCGTGAATATTTTGTTAGAATCCCTCAAATTGCCTTTGGCAGTGGTTGTCTCTTCTTGTCCTCAACAACTTTTTGAAGCTGTAGGTTCCTGTGAAATACCTGCCGTGATCCACCCCAGGAATCCTCACAGGGAACAGCACAGGGTTTAAATATAAAATCTGAATGAGCTTAGGCTGTAGGAATCATCTGTTCCAAGGTAATTTGCACCATTACCATAATGGGAATCAGAGTTAGGAAAAAAGTGTCAAAACGTTATGGTGGAAGCAGCAGCTCCGTGCCAGGCAGGGGGAGATGGTGCATCCCAGCTCCCTGTTTTTTAGGGAATAGCAGTGAGGGATGCCCCAGGTGTGTGGGTGACTCTGGCACAGCTGAGCTTGGGACAGGCTGAGTGCCAGCTGGAGGCACTAAATCCTGGAGCAAACACCTCTGGAGCACAGAGAAATTCCTTTTAAAGACCTCAGGATGGCTCAGCTGCTCTGCTCGTTCTCCAAGGGTCAGGGGTTGGGTTTGCAACTGCTGAATTTATAGGAAGAATTTTGGCTTTATGGAGTGGAATAATTTCAGGATAGGAGTTGGGCTGATGAGAACATGAGGCTGAGATAGGCGTTCAGAGGTCAGGTGAGGTTGGAGGTCAAGCCAACATCCACTTAGGTCTGGTGAGGAAACCAATTCCTGCCTCACATCCCATCTGGACTCAGCTCTGGGCTCCCAGCACAGGAAGAACATGGAGCAGTTGGAACAAGTCCAGAGGAAGCACCAAGGTGGGATGGAGCAGCTCTGCTGTGAGGAGAGGCTGAGAGAACTGGGAATGTTCAGCCTGGAGAAGAGAAAGTTTGGGGTGACCTAATTGTGGCCTTCCAGTACCTGGAGGAGCTGGATAAAAAAATGGAGAGAGATTTTTAAAAGAGCCTGGGGTGGCAGGAAAAGGGGAGTATTTTAAAAGTTATCTTTTGAACTGATAAAAGATAACTTTTGATTAGAAATTTGGAAGAAATCCTTCCCTGTGAGGGTGGTGAGGTCCTGGCACAGGTTTCCCAGAGAAGCTGTGGCTGCCTTGGAAGTGTCCAAGGCCAGGCTGGATGAGGTTGGAGCCATCTGGGATAGTGGAAGGTGTCCCTGCCTGTGGCAGGGTGTGGGGATGAGCTGGCCTGGCAGGTCCATTCCAACCAAAACTACTCCATAATTTTTTGAACTTCCTCACCAGAGCCAAAAACACCAGGGAGGATGGAACTGGGGACGAGATCATGACATGGTTGAGCGGAAAAACAAGGAGGGGACAACCCAGGGGTGGTTTAAGACGAGCAGGTGGCACCATTGTAGTGATTAAAGATAAAAACCTGATATAAAAAGCTCACTCTAAAGGCCATGCACAGCTTGTGGACAGAAGGTCATGAAGGGAGTGAGGGGACAGAGGCATTACAAGGTGTGAAGGCACCTGCCAGGCAAAAGCTGAACTTGGACAGATTTTACAGATACACAGCAAGACAAGAGGAAAGATAACATCTGCTGCTGTCTCTTTTTTTTGTTTTCGATCCAGAGACTGTCATGATGTTACAGAAATGGCTCCAGTGCCTCATGCTGTGCAAAGCAAGGGTCAGAGCACAAATTTTCTGATTTTTTTGTGCAACTCTTACCACCGGGGAACCTCGCATCTCTCAGGCTGGGGAGCTGTGTGAACAGGGAGTGTCCCTCATGGAGTGATTTTCTTGCTAAAACAGCAGTGAGGCTCTGCTTTGTGTTGTTTGGGGAGAATGTTTTTTGCACTGAAGGCAAAAAATAAAAAAAAATTCCCTGCAACAGGACCCCATCAAGCCACATTTTATCCCAAGCAGCCACAGTGAGAAGCTGGGACCTGTGTGAGAATATGTGGCAGCCCAGTGCCAGCCTGTTTGCTGGGACCAGTGGGAATGTTTGCTGCTAATGTAGAAAACCAGGAGATGGAAACGTGCTCTGCTTGCTGATTTTAATAGGGAAGAATGAACACTGATCCTGAATTTTTCATAGCTTCAAATCTGCTTTTTTGTCTCCCACCACCTTTTCAGCAGTGGGGGCAGCTGTCTCAATCACCTGCCATTGCCAGCCAGGAAAAAGAAATTAAAATTAACATTTTTTTTTTCAAGCAGAAGAAATGGGCAGATGACTCTTCTCAGGGCAGGGGGCTTCAGCTCATTAAGCTCAGAAAAAGGAGAACTTAGACAGGATATTAAAGAAGTTTTTAAAAACTATTTATTTGCCCAGAAAGGACAGATGAGGAAAATTTTTCACCAAGTTTAAAACTTGTGGGTTCAAAGGTGCCAAATTTAGAACAAAAAGAGTTTGGTTCTTCCCAAAGCCTTATGAAACTGTGGAAGACTTTGCTGCAGAGTTTGCAAAGCAATGGGGCAAATCCATGGAAGGAAAATAATTTTGATTTTTACAGTTTGAAGATAAGGCCCCTGGCTCAGGATCTCTTCACACAGAGATCACTGGAATTGGGAAGAACATCCTAATGAGTATCACAAAATCAGAGATGACCCTGAGTTGGAAGGAATCCACAAGAATCATCAAGCAGTATTTAATTTATCAGGTATCCTATATATAATTTGTATATTAAGACCAGAAGGAGAAAGCTCTGATCAACCTGGTCTAGGGGAAGGTGTCCCTGCCCATGGCAGGGGTTGGAATTCAATGATTTTTAGGTCCCTTCCAAACCAAACCATTCCACGATTCTTCAATTTGTTTCAAGTAATGAAACTTCCCAGGCCTGGACCTGAAAGCAGAGTTTTGTTTGCGTTGCTCTGAGTTTAGATTTTATTTCTTAATTCCACTTTAGATGTCTCATTAGCAGGGTGACATCTTCCTATTATGATCAAAAATGCAAAACTCAGATTCCCTTGTCTCCACATTGCTGTCATCCTGTCTTTTGCCATCCTGGATGGATCAGCCTGTTGTGATCTGTTACCCTTTTACGGAAGCCATCATTACTGTTTTCCCTCTTCCTCATTCTTTTTCTCTTTAAGGCAGCAGTAAAAAAAATAAACAAAAAGGTGAAAAATTGAAAATACAAACTGTCTTTGTGACTGGGTGATTTCCTTGCTGCATTGGGAAATTTCTGCTGTGCCAGCACCTCTCCTGAATTCTCAGGATGTTCTGCTGTGCTCCTGAGAGATGCTTTGCCCCGACCACCCCATGCATGGCTGCTTGTTCGGAAACAGCCCCATGGTTACGGAGATCCAGGATTTTTTGACTCGGCTAAGTAGCCAGGAGGGGGGGTCCGTGCTTTACAAATCAGCTCTGTCTGGGTAAAGCAGCTTCAAGCTGCGCTGTCAAATGTCTCTGTGAGCTCTGCAGGGCACAGGGAGGGGTGGGATGGGCGGCACCTCTCGGGGTCTCTAGCTGGTCAGAGTGACCCCGAGATAAATTGGAAAGTCTCTTTTTCCAGCCCAGTGGTCGAAGAAGGAGCCAGAGCTCTTCATTTCTCGGTCTCAAGGTTGTTTATTGTATCTTGTCTATAAAATTCTTTCTCCTGTCCAGCCGAGGTCAAGCAAGACAGTCCAAGGCAATCTGCCTGCCCCCGTGGTGGTGTTATCTTTTTATACTAAAAAACTACGTGTACAATATTTACAATTACTTTCCAATATCTATCACTTATGTTAGACAGTGAGTTTCTACTCTAAATCGATCTAAAAGTGCCAACATCACCCAGAAGATGGAGGCCAAGAAGGAGAAAGGCTGGACACTCCCAGATTCCTCCATCTTGCCCCCTGAAGCCCCATTTTAAAAAACCCAAAAAATCTATTTTTCACCCTGTGATAAATTCACTATCATTCTACTTAAACTTCCGTGGCTTGTAATTCTTCGTACAAGGTTGGTAATTGTTTTTTTCCAAGGGCTAAATCAAAGGCACAGGGGTGCCTTGGACTCTGTGCCAGGGTCTCTGAGCCCCCTGGGCAGAGCCCTCCAGGACAGCCAGAGGAATTTCCTGGGTTTTGACAAGCACTGAGGTGGGAACTGCTTCAGTGCTGTAGGAAAAATGGAAGTGGCCTGGGGGACGGGGAGCAACACAGGAAAGGCAGTGGAAAGGGATTTTTGGGATGCAACAGAACAGGTCAGATCATAATCATTGTGCTGCCTGTGAGCCTCATTTTGTATTTGGCCCAAAAATCATGGAATTGTGGAGTGGTTTGAGTTAGAAAACACTTTTGAAGGTCATCTTGTCCCAACTAAATCTGCCAGGCGACACCTTTCACAATCCCAGGTTGCTCCAAGCCCTGTCCAAGCTGGCCTTGGATATTTCCAGGCATGAGGCAGCCACAGCTTCTCTGGGAAATCTGTGCCCTCTCAGGGGAGAATTTTTTTCCTAATATCCAGTCTAAACCTACCCTTGTAGAGTCTGGTTGGATTTTCCACCCTTTTTGAGTGTAACTTTTCTTTGGACTTTAGCCTGGTGTCCATGCCTTTTGCATGGGAGTTAAATTGTCAGAGCTCCTGCTCTTCTGTTTTCCCTGAAAACCCCTTGAAATCCCTTCTTGGAACAGGAATGTTGTCTAATGTCTCCCCTGGTGTAGCTAAATTGGGATGAAAACACCATGCAAAGGCATCAATTCAATCAAGGCAGAGAATATTCCCCTGGGGGAAAAATGGGTTTCACTTTGAATATCTGACAATTTAGTGAGAGAACAGCTCCAGCCTCATTAGGCTCCTCATTTTGTGAGATAAGGAACAGAGGGATTCAACAGCCTGCTGCTAACAGAGCCAGGCTTCTGTGCTAAAGCTGGGAAATGTCACTTTGGAGAGGATGAAAATATCACAGCAGAAGGGTTGTGCCACTTTGTAAAATACAGCCATCAACAGGAGCTGGAAGGGAACTGGGGCAATTGGGAAAATAATAAAAAATAACTCAGATATCAGGGCTCAGTCACTGGAACAGTCGGAGGAAATGAGATCTGAGCACAGGCCTGGAGAGGGTTTGGGGAGGTGTTTCCAGAAGAAATCAGGAGGCATTCCTGCTTTTATACTGATAAGATCCCACCTGGAAGAAAAGCTCAACACTCCCATGAGCAAAGAAAAGCCATTAAGGGAACCTCTTTTATGAGAAGAGGCCTTGGGCAGATTAGAAAAGTGCAGGCTAAGAGGAAATTTCTTTAATACAGCTTTGAAATAACATCCAAACCCCTTGCAGCACCATTTTTCATCTTTTTTTCTTTCCTAGGAAGCGCGTGCAGAACCCCAAGATAAAGAAGGCAGGGCATCAATGTAACTGATAACATAGAATAATTAAATTCTATATATATATATAATGATTCTCATAACAGAGAATAATTAAATATCCTGAATTGCAAGGGACCTACAAGGACCATGGACAATCCCAAAAATCCCACCATGTGCCAGACAGACAGTGTTGGCATAGAGGAAATAGAAGAATGAAAAAGAATAATTTTTTTTTTTTTAAAAAGGAATACATGTGAGAAATAATAAGAACAGGAAGATCATGGAACTGTCTCCCAGCTGGAGCTGAGGGAATCAAATCTACAAGAAAAAAGAGCAGGTCATGAGGGATTTCTTGACTACTGAACAAGCATTTTCTGCTTGTACCAGAACTGATTTTTTTTGTTGCTGTTGGTTTGTTTTATTTTGCTTTTTCGCTCCAGCCTGGTACAAGCACTCTCACTGTCCCTGACGTCTGTTATGATCTGTTAGAGGTTGTTAAATCCAATAACCCAATATATGAGCTGCTGCTGTAGCTCCATGTCCCCAGGTGCAGCCAGCAGGAAAACCGAGCACATTTTCCAGCTGGGAGCCCCCAGTATGTTTTATTTTATATTTATATACCCATTTATCTGCATATCCATGGCCGGTCACACAGATCAATAGAGACAGGAAACGCAAACCAATGCCATCCACAGAAATAACATCCATTTAAATGCACAGCGCTCCCAGAAACATGAAAAGCTCCGATGGACCGATGCTGTTCCTCCTCTGAGATGACCAGGACTGAAATTACTCCAGGAATACTCACACACACTCCATGGGTTTTTCCAGGCTTGGATGGACTGTGCAGGAGCAAGTCATCAAACCCTCAAGTCTTCCCCCTTGCTGCCACCTGAACTTTTGAACCCTGATGCTTCAAAAGAATCATAAAATCTCCCATCTTGGAAGAAACCTTCAAGGATCAAGTCCAACTCCTCCCCCTGCACAGGACACCCCAAAAATCCCACCCTTTGCCTGGGAGCATTGTCCAAACAAGCCCTGGCAGACTTGGGGGTGTGACCATTCCCTGGGGAGCAGTTCCAGTGCCCAAACATCCTCTGGGGGAAGAATGTTTTCCTAATATCCAAATAAACCTCCCCTAGCACAGCTTGAGGCCACTTCTCCTTGTCCTTTTGTTGTTGTCTGGGAGGAGAGGCCCAACCCCTTTTTATTGGTTTCTCAAGGTTGGGACTGAAGGCACTTGAGACAGTAGTTCATGTTCAGACTCAGGTATTTATTATTTCTTATCAGTGAAACAGCCTCACAACCATGAGTTTTGCAGCCTTTCATTAGTAAGGCACAAAATGGCTAACTATTCTCTTGTTGCAAGGTCTTTTAAGACTAAGCTATCCAATTAAGAAGCGACACCTAGATTATTTTCCCTTTTAACCCAATAACTGATCCCTTGAAGCCTGCAGTGCAGACTTTTCTGTCCAATTACAAAACATCACCCAAACCCATGAAAAAGGAGGAAGAAGAAGGTAAAGAAGAACAACCTGCCTCCGCCCTTAAACATCTACCTTGCTTCATATTTATTTCTGTATTCTAAAACCCCAAACTCTAAGTTTTCCACCCTGTGATGTTGCACACTTCTAATCAATCTACACACCCATAATCCCAGTGCTATCAATCAATTTTGGAAGTCTTCTTTACAGCCTCAGGTCAATTGCAGTGTTCTCTTGTGGGTCTGTGCCTTTAAGCACAGAAAGTTTAAAATTCTCAGCATCCAGGGTTCCAACACCTTTTTCTCAACAACCCTGATATATTCACACAGTGCCATTAAAACCACCTCAGAATAAGTTTCCAAAAAGTCCCCAATCCTCTTCTTTCTGCATCCCATAATGAGTGCTGTTGGTTTTATGCCTTATTAGCCTACAATTAAATGGGTTTCCTGTTTGGGATGATGGTTTTGTTGTTCTCCTGAGGGACAACCAGTTCAGTTCCCTTTGAGGGGAAAATTCTCCGTCTGTTTTCAGTCCCTTGACCTTCCTGGAGCCTTTGTGCTGATGGTGATGAAGGGTTAATGTCTCATGTCTTGAAGAAATAGGAGATCCAGCTCTTTTTTATACTGAAATATTCCTTGCCCTCACACATCCCTGTGGTGTCACTTCCCTCCTCGCAAAATCCGCTTGGGATGAGCAGATCAAGAGGAAATGGGAAAAAAGAGCAGAAGCCACAGTGATGGCAGGGAATAAACTTAGAATTTTAGTTTATTTCTGTTTTTTGGTTTATTCCATGGATGCCATGGAGCTGTTGGAAGCTGATAACCCCAGGTGTTATGAGGAGTGGAGCTGGGAAATGCTGAGAACTTGTTCCTCACACCAACTTTAGGACTTTTAGAACCTATTTTATGTCTTACAGAGGCAGCTTTGTCTTGGAAAGGGGGCTGTAAAAATTCCCTGAGTTACTCAACTGGAGAAATCCCCCGTGGATTTGGAAGCTATTGTCATGGAAAATGAAGGAAAAGGTTGGTTTTAGTTTATTTTAGTTTTTTTCTGGTTTAGTTTATTTCCATTTTTTGGTTTATTCCATGGATGCCATGAAGCTGTTGGAAGCCGGTAACCCCAGGTGTTATGAGGAGTGGAGCTGGGAAATCATGAGAATTGTTCCTCACACCTACTTTAGGACTTTTAGAACCTATTTTATGTCTTACAGAGGCAGCTTTGTCTTGGAAAGGGGGCTGTGAAAATTCCCTGAGTTACTCAACTGGAGAAACCCCCCATAGATTTGGAAGCTATTGCCATGGAAAATGAAGGAAAAGGTTGGGGTTATGGGAACAGCAAGAACTGGACCCAAAGAGGAAAGGACAATAATTTTATTGTGTGAAAAGTCAGCTCTTATCCCGGCTCTGTGCAGAACCAGTGCCCTCAGGTCATTCCTCACCTCCTGAGCAATCTTTTCTCTCAGTCTAAGTGGCTGCAAACCACCCAAGCTCCCTGCAGTTAGGAGGCTTTACTTAGGAGTCATCTGGGGACAAGTGCACAGGAGCTGGAAAATGTAATTATTGGAGAGATTTTGATTCAGGAGCCTATGCAAAGTTAAAAGTGCTTTGCTGGGGAAAAGGGAGAAAGAGGAACTTAAAGGTCATTTAACAACAGTTCACACTTCACACAGATTTTGGCTGGACAAACTTTCCTGATTGCATTTAATGCCACCAGCTCTGAAAAACTGAAATCTCCTGTACTTAGATGCCTCCAATTCTTTTTCATACAAGTGCTGAAGCGATGAATATTTTCACATTTAAAAAAATGCAGCAGCTGATTGAACGTGAAGGGAACTGTTCCCAAAATGAAACTGTAGCAGTTGGGCTGGAGAATATTTCCCATAGCCAAAAGCACTCTGGAAAGGTTATTATTACATAATGATGGAGACGTCAAAATTAAAGCAGGAACAAGGCCAGGATAATTAGGATTCAGCTCACCCAGATTTAGCTGTCTGAAGGGAAGACTTCCAGTCAAATTCCAGTCAAAGCTACCAAGCTAGGAGGGGTTGATATGAATAAAATCATCAATTTGTGGCCTCACAAATCCATTTGGAAGCTTTGGAGATGCTCTGGGGAATTGCAGATGGCTTCTAGCCACGGATCCAGAAGGACACAGGTGAGCTCTGTGTCTCATGGATACCCTTGGACACCACAATGTGGAACGAGGTTTTACAGTGACTTCTGTGAGCCAGAGAGATGTTTAAGAGGATCATGTTTACCCCTGGAAGAATTTTCTACCAAGGTCATTGACATAGAAACCAAGAAAGAAAGAAGTATAAATAAGAGAAACCTGCAACTGCCTATTCCAATAAGCACCTGGTTTGTCTCTCGTGACCAATGAGTAAAGTGTGAACTTATGAGTTTTGTAAGAATGTAAAATGCATGCTTTTTATTCTTTTGTAGAAATAAAAGCCAGGCATGATATAATAAAAACAGTTTGAAGCCTTCTGGAAATGGAGTGTGTTGCTTTGTATTGTCTCTGTCTCAACTATGACACCACAAAATGACAAAGTGTGGGGGAGAGTCAAGCCCAGATTTTGCTCCACAGGGATGCGTCCACCTCAACTCCTGGGAAAGGTGGGGACCTTTCCATAGGAACTGGGGCTCTGGCCCCTCTGTGGGAGAAGGACAAGGTTGTTCCAAGTATCTTATCCCACAGCAGATGTTTGCATCCCCCTTACTGTTATTTAACTTCCTTTCCTCTATATCTCCCTTTCCTTCTATTGCCATCTTCTCAGATTATGGTATTTCTGGTAATCTGGTACTTTCAAACACGTCTCTAGCTCTGGAAGAATGTGAGTAACTCTGGGTTTCCGGTCCTGTGTGGATGTGTTTAATATCCCAGAGCATCCCAAATGCCACAAAACATCTTTTGTGAGCAACTGAGTGGAGCCCTCAGCATGTGCTCATTGCCCTCAAAATATGATAAATGTTTGTATCATGTTCTGGAAATAATTGTGGAGTTTGGGATTTCCCTCTGTGTGACTTTGGAAAAAGTGGCTTTGAATTCAATATTTGTATTTTTAAAAACACCCAATGTCTAGCTTTGATTTTTTATTGATTTTTATTGTGGATTTTTATTTTTTCCTCCTATTGGTTTTAATTAAGTCACCCAAAAAACCCCAGCTTGTCTTTTTTGTCTTTTTTCCAACAGAAACTCCAAAACTTTGAAATGGAAATATATTTGTTTTTCCATAAAATCTGTGGAAAATAACCCACATCTTTGTGTAAGCTCAAGACTGGTTTGTTTGCTTGTTTGTTTTCTCTTCCATGAGCTTTATGCATTCCAATTTATCACTGCAGGGTCACATGAAAGTCGTTTTCTTTTCCTTTTTTTTTTTTTTTTTTCTTTTTATCCCTTCAAATAAATGATGGAAAGGCAGCACGGAAAGTGCTGTGTAAAAGACACTCTCTGATATCATTAACATGTGAAAAGAACTTGTCAAGGATAAAGTAATCCCACTTCTTCCCTCATGACTGCAAACATTTCCTCTCTGTACCTCTGTTTTTCCCAAGTATTCCTCGGCAGGGCTGTTCCCTGTGCTGAAGTTGCCATTTCCAACAAAGCAGATGATTTATCACTTTTATACCTACATTGATTCCCGTGTCAAACTGGACAAAGATGCATCTGAAGCAAAAATGATTGAAGAGCGAGGAAAATTGATTTATGGAATATTGATATATGGAAGAGCCCTAGTGCTTTGCACTTTGGAAGAGCATTGGGAATTTTTAGAGGAGTGTGGTCAAACTGGCTGGAGGCAACAGGGAGTGAAGACCTTCACTGGGGTGAGATGAACTTCGGTTATTTTTAGGGTGAAATCCTTGGTTCAGGCACTGTTGATCATCCCTGAGAAAACACAGATTTGCAGAGCTTGAACAACGTGGAATCGTGGATTGGTTTTGGTTGGAAGAAACCTGAAGGATCATCCTATTCCACCCCCCTGCCATGGACAGGGACACCTCCCACTATCCCAGGTTGCTCCAAGCCCTGTCCAAGCTGGCCTTGGACAATTCCAGAAATGAGGCAGCCACAGCTTCTCTGGGCAACCTGTGCCAGGGCCTCATCACCCTCTCAAGGAAGGGTTTCTTCCTTGTGTCCAATCTAAATTTACCCTCTTTTAATTTAAAACCATTTTGTAGAAATTCTTCTGGAGGATTTTTAAGCTTGTGGTTAATTGCAGGCTAAGCAGATGTTTTTACCACGAAATTTGGAGTTGACACAACATAAGGTTGGAGAGCAATGGGCAAAATCCAGCTGTGCTTTGTCCCTGAGCAACTGGTGGTTGCTGCTGGTGGAATTCCAGAAAGGAGAAATGAGATGGAATTCTCTGGACTCTTTGTTTGAGACGGAAAATTTCCACATGGCCTTACTTTGGATGGGCTTGGTGGAAAGAAATCCCCATCTTGTGAATTATTTACGTCACTCCTCACGTCATCATCAGACGGGATGATGTCATCAGACATCACCCCTTATCCCCGGCAAAGGCTTCTCTGGGAAAAGGGCCCAGAAATGCTGCAATTCTATGAATGGAATGGTTTGTGTGGAATGAGACCTTAAAGATCATCCAGTTCCAACCCCAGGGAAATCTTGCACCATCCCAGCTTGCTCCAAGCCCCCTCCAACCTGTCCTTAAACGTTTCCAGGGATGGAACAGCCACAGCTCCTCTGGGCAAACTCTACCAGGACCTCACTACCCTCACAGGGAATAATTTCTTCCTAATATCCCATCTAACCTTTCTCTCTTTGAATTTGAAGCCATTCCCCTTTTTCCTGTTGCTCCAGACCCTTGGGATACATGGATGTGATCCCAAAGAGGGAAACTGAGGCATGAAGGAATAGGTTCACTGCTGTGACTTGGTCTGTGGGGTAGAAGTGAATCAAATCTGTCTTTTGTGTATGAAGAACCACCCTCTTCTCATCTACAGGTGAGAAATAATTTGAATTTCAGCATTTACTCTGCTTTAATAAAAATGAGAAAACTGAATCCTTGAAGAGATCTGTTTCCATTGATGAAAAAATTAGAGATTAAAATGTTCGGAGGAGATTAAAGATCCCTGAGCTCCTGTGGAGAAATTCTGTATTCTTCATAAAGCCCTCATGGATTTCAGGGAAGAAGGCAAAGGAGGGATTATGGGAAGGCATGGAGATCTCTCTGGTTTGTGAGGGGAAGGAGAACACGGAGATAAGAGTGTCTTATCTTGTGTTTCATAGCTGTGTTAGTCTCTGCTGAAGGATTAGGATCTGTAACATCCCGATGCTGGATAAGTGGGGTTCTCCCTCAGGTGAAGGTGTCTGAAAGGTGCCTGAGGGTGTCTGAAACATCTGTACAGGGCTCAGAGGGGGACAGGGAGACCCACACCCTTCTGGAATGGTATTGGGATGCTGGGAATCCTCCGGGGATATCACTGAGAGCTTAAAATACAATCATAGAATCATAAAATATCCTGGCTTGGAAGAGACCCACAAGGATCATCAAGTGCAGCTCCTGGCCCTGCATAGGACAAACCCAAAAATCACTTCTTGAACTTCTTGACCTGAGCAGAAAGTTCTCCTCTCCCTCACAGCTCCTCTGGATTTGCATTATCTTTGCTTATCTTTGTTCTGCAAAACAAAAAATGTCATTTATTATTATAAAATCCACATTATTTTTAACAGTGCAGTGTTCTCTGCTGTGACATTCAGACCAGGAAGGTCCAAAAACCCCAAAACCCACATTTCTCACCTCAGTCATCACAGGCCTCTATGACAATTATAAGGAATGCTGCATTTCCAGGAGCTGGAGCTGGGAGAAAGGATTCTTTCTGATCAAATTTCATTTAAACCCAGAAAGTTATAAAATGGGAAGAGCTCTGGGATGGCTGTTGAACACTCAGCCCAAGTGGCCTGGATTCCTTGGAGCAGGCATGGACAGCCTGGTGTTTGATGCTATGCTCGATGCTTCCATTTCTATCCAAGAGGCAGAAAGAAAAATGGAATCAGTAAAATAAAATAAAATAAAATAAAATAAAATAAAATAAAATAAAATAAAATAAAATAAAATAAAATAAAATAAAATAAAATAAAATAAAATAAAATAAAATAAAATAAAATAAAATAAAACTGAACAATTTATTGACTCAGTTGTCAGTGTGAAGGGTTCATGGTGGGATCCTTGAGGTGCCCTGTGCAGGACCAGGAGCTGGGCTTGATGATCCTTGTGGGTCCCTTCTAACTCAAGATATTCCATGATTTTTAAACATCCCAGGCACCTATTTGACATAATCAAGAGGGGACAAGACAACATCCATGCTGAGAACTCCAGTTGCTCTTAATTCCTGTTTTCAGCAGACCTGGCCTCTGGCACTCACTCCAGCCTTTGTCATCCCTTCAATCTTATTTTCTTTAGCTCAAGTAAATTCCTATTTTCCACGTCCCACTGCCCAAACCCCATGAAGTTTGCTGTGTCCTATTAATTTGGATTGTCACTAGAAAGCAGCACTTGTATTTTACACTGTTTTTCTGTGCTGGAAATAACAGATTTTTCAAAAACAAACAGCAAAACAGTGTCATTTTCTATTTTTTCTCCCAAAGCTGATGGAAAGCAAGGGGGTGCCTCTCTTTGTCTCATCATGAGGATGCAAACACAGCCAAGAGATGAGCTGAGCTTAGATCAGGCCCTTGGTGAGCCGGGCTTACTCAAGCAGAGCATTTGTAACACATTTAACAGCAATAGAAACCATGAGTCCTGCAGCAATGCTGGATTAGCAGGGACCTGGAACAAGATATTAATTATTTAGAGCTACATCTGGAGAAACTGAGTCCTTTACCCTCTGGGACCACCCTCCCCTCTCTCTCAACCTGCCATCAATTTATTCCCGAGATTAATTCAGAGCATGTTTCTCCTTCCTCAACAGTGCTTTAAACTGAGGGAAAGCACATTGCTGTAAGCAGTGGAATTAAATTTGCCATACAGAGATGTGACTAAGACATGAAATAGGCTCAGCTATGTCTAAAAGTTGATATAAACCCTGAAGCTTTTGGATTATTATGTCTGAATCTTTATTTTTCTGTGGAAAACCAAAAAATCACTAGGATACTTTCTGAAAAAGGTTTATTACTGCTTTGGACTAATCTCCTTTTAATTTTTCCTGTATTTATTTATTCTTTCCTTCCCATCCTGTCACTGGACCCCATGAGAAGAGCTCAGCACTTCTTGGGATCAAAGACAGCCGAAAACTATCTTGGGTTTGGGCTGTTGTTGATGCCAAGATCTGGTTTGGGCTTGATATGATTTTGGCCTTTTTTTATGTAAAAGGATATGGTTTTGGGGTTTTTTAAAGAAAAAGTGTCACAGTGAAGATTAAATTCTGCCCCAAGTCTTCAGTCCCCATTCCAGCTCCAGGGAGAGACTTCAGACTGCTTTGATGAATCTGGGCTTGCTCCCTTCAAACTCATTATTTCCACAGTCATCTACTAATCCTAATTTTAAGGCACTTTTTAGTCCTTTAACTGGTAAACCCTTGGGAAAAAATAGTTTATTTTGTACCCTTGATAGGATAAAATTCAGAATCTTGTCTTGTAAGTGAGGAACACCAAACCTTCCAGCCCCAAGTGCTCTCTGACCTGCAATTGTGGCTACAAATCTCCAAACCTTGTCCCTCCCACATCTCCTGGGCTCTGTTATCCCAAGTTTTCCTGCGCAAAATCTGGGACTGTGGGAGCTGGTGGCTGAATTAGGGTTTCTTCAGCGTCCTCGTCTGCAGGAGCATCTGGCGGTGGTTTCTCTTTGCACATGGCTTGTTGCCTGAATGGGATTTATTGTGATTTATGTAAACACAGCAGGCAGAGGCTTTGCCGGCTACACAGGGAAACGGCTCATCAGCTTTGCTCCAGGAAAACAGACCCAGGGGAGGAGGCCTGGAATCTCCTCACTTCCAGCTTTAAGGCTTGCGAACAATTCCGGCCAGAGAGTGGCGGCACCTGCACCAGGCAAAACCCAACTTGGCAGAAAGTTGGGTTGCCAGAGCCAGAGCATGGCTGGTGAATGGGGAGCAGCCAACACATCCATCTGGAGCAGATGGGGAGGATGGATTTGGGATTAATGGACTGGACTTGGATGCACAAGGCTGGGTGGTGTCTAGAGAGGGATTAATATTTAGCTCATCCCTCCTTGGGGCTGAAGGATGTACTTGAGGTGTCTCCGTGTGGGTTTTGGTGCCACAATTCTGGTTTTAAGCGAATTGTTTTGTTCCTGAGGGTCTCGGTTTGCCCATCAGTTCCACATCAACGAACAGGGGCTGCTCCCAAATCCAGGGAATTCTGAGATTCCTAGAAACTTCCATGGACTGAAATCTTAAACCAAGAAGAACTATTAGGGGATAACACAATACTCCAAATTTTTCAATCAAGGATCACAATCAAAAGAAAAGAAAACAAAAGGAAAATTAAAGTGGAGATGATACTGATCTGCAGGAAATAACTCCATGCATCATCATTCCCTCCTCCCCCTCTTCCCTCCCCTGCTACAGCTGCAGCCATGGAGATTTATGGATGCACACATTCTAATTTGCTTTATGTTTTGTCTGGAGGAAGACACAGCTGTACAGAGCTACTTTGTCAGGAAAATGTCACATTGCACTTAATTGCCTGATAAAGAATGACAAGTCAGAAACAATATCATTATCATGTTTAACTTTTACTTTTTTTTTCCCCCAATATATAATTTAAATTTTATAAAGTTTAGGTTGGAAGGGAAGAAAGTTGTTGTGAGATTCTCAGTAATGATTTTCCACCTGAAAAACCATGCAGTGAAATGCTGTCATCTCCTCACAATTTCCCTTCACATTTTAGGGTAATAATCAGTGTTGACTCCTTTCTTACTGAAACATCTGCTTTGTGCTTCCATGGGTGAGTTGAAAAACACATAGAAATTAATTTGGGCAGCAATTAATTGATTTATGGGTTTAGCAAATGGAGCTAAACTCTCCTAGAGCCCCTCAGTTTGGGAGCTGGGGGTGTTCAGCCTGGAAAAGTTTCCAGGGAGGCCTCAGAGCCTCTTCCAGTGCCTGAAGGGGCTTCAGGAGAGATGGAGAGGGAATTTGGGTAAGGGATGGAGTGATAGGAAACAGGGAATGGCTTTAAGATGAAAGAGAGAAGGTTTAGATGGGATTTGGGAAGAATTCTTACCTGTGAGGGTGGTGAGGTTCTGGCACAAATTGCCCAGACAGGTTGTGGAGTCCCCATCCCTGGAAGGGTCCAAGGCCAGGTTGGATGGGGCTTGGAGCACCCTGGGATAGTGGAAGGTGTCCCTGCCCATGGCAGGGGGTGGAATTCCATGATCCTTAAGATCCCTTCCAACCCAAACCAGTCTGGATTCCATTCCATGATTTCTGGAGCCAGGAGGCAGCGCTGGGTGTGACCTTGGTTTGGGTCAGCACCTGAAATCTCTGGGAAAGGAATCAGGACTTTCAACAAAATCCCTGTCTAGGAACAGTCCTTTAGAAAGGGGGGAAAGAGGAACCAAGAAAAGCCCCACATAATCTCCATTTAATACTTTGTGGAGTTCCCCCATGAAATAATACCCTGTTTTTCAGCTGTGTTGCCATCAAAATATGTGGATTCAAATTAGGGGATTTCAGGGCTCAACAGAACCATCTCCTGACACCTCTCATGCCAGCGATGGTCAGGTTTGTACCTGTGACCATCCTTCTGCTTCAGCCCATGGATTTACAACAGCCTGGTTTGAGACAAAATTAAACACAATTTTCCAAGCTCACAATCATCCTTGGATAAAAAAAAAAAAAAACAAAAAACACAACTTAAAATATCTTGAAGAATATTTCAATATTTTAGGAACTTAAAGGAATCTGTTGCTCCTTTTTCAGCTCTTGGTGTCTGCATAGAATCTCTGTTGTATTTTGTAGGATATTGGGTAGGGGAATCTGAATCTCTCTGGCTGCTTGGAGAGATGTCCTGGGAAATGGTGACTTTGTGCCTGTCATTTTTATAATTTTTCTCTTGATTCTGTGATTCTGGGAAGGAGGAGATGTATAATATTTGCCTTGAGCGACCTGCAGAAAATAACCTCACGTTTGGGAGCCATCCCTGAAGAACCTCTTGGGATATTTTTTGCTTTTTCCAATAGTTTCTCTTTTCCATGGGCAGCTACCTGAAATCTATATTTTAGATGGGTTTTAATCTATTTTTTTTACCCATTAGTCACAACATGAGTGTGAGAAGTCACTTGTTCACAAAGGTTAGAGGGGATTGTTTGGGAAAAATACTTAGGTAAAATCCCCTGGATAATGGGTTGGAACATTTTATTCAGCCATGGGAATATCAGTCAAGGGAAATGCCTGTGGGAAATAACAGGAATACATAATAGCTGACATTTCCATTGCTGCAGGAATTGTTCACAATTACTAAACAACTCCATTAGTTTTCCTAAGGAAATTGTTCTTTCTTGAAGCTGCAGATTAACACCTTTGTATCCAGGCTTTCCACATGTCCATGGAAATTCATTTTGCAGGATGCTGTGGCAGGAACTAAACCACGCTTTGGTCTTTTAGATTCACTGCAGGATAATTTTTGAAAGAGCCAAACTGGAATAAAACCACTTACTGTGGGTCTTGTTAATGGTGCAGCCATGAAAATGTGGGCTTGGAGAATCTGTTTCACCACCTGCAGAGCTCTAACCACAGGTTAAGAATATTTTGTGGGAAAAGATGGATATTTTAACTTCCATCCCAGCACATTGTAACTATAGAACTTTGCTGAGCTTCATTTCTCTGCCTGGAGTAATGGAAAGGTTTTCAGTCTCAATTTTTAGTGCTGAAAATAAAGATAAACCTATTTATCTTTGTTGTTGTTGTTGTTGTTGTTTATTAATAGAAGAGCAGTTGCTCTTTTCTAAAGTTAATGGCAGCAGTCAATGAGAAAATGAAAATATTTCCCTGTTTCAGAAGTTTGTGGAATTATCGAGGGTTTTTTCTTCTCTGTTTTTCTCAGGAGTGGGAGGCTGCCCTGACTGAAGCATCCAGCATTTATGGCTGTATTTTTAAATCTGGATTTCGGGGCATTATGAGTTGGAGCCCTTTCCTTCTTTCCCCTTTGACACAAGGAGATTCAATCTACCACAAGGAGATTCAGTCTCCACAGTGGCTCCTGAAAAACTTTTCCTCAAGCCTTACAAACCCAGTTTTTTTGGGTTAATTGGACCAAGGATGAAGAACTTGCACCTCCCACAATCTGGGCACTGGATTATTTTTTGTTTCTCCTCCTTCCTGAAGAAGATTCTCACTTAGATCTCCTTTCTTTTGTCTTTTTGTGACATCAAAGGTGGGTCACAGCAGCCCCTCCAAAGAGGCTGCTCTCCATTCCTTGGAAAACTGCTCCAGTTGCCTCTGTCTCACACATTTTGGGCTCTGGATTCCAAAAGGACAAAGATGCCTCTGCAAAAGTCTTGTCTCTGTTGCCACATCTGCCCATTTCTCCATTCATTTACTGTTGAATATTCCTGGAAGCAGGAGCGCTAATATTATTCAGAACCAAGTTGCAACCAATTCCATGACCAACAAAATTCTCCATTGAGAAAGGAGAAGGTCTTAGCTTCCCATCCCTGGAAATGTTAAAAAAAAGGATATGGAGCTCCCAGACATCTGAATTAAAATGTGGGCAGGTGAACGAGGCCTGTCTCAGTTGCAGTCAAACTTCTCTCTGTCCTAAAGAGCTTTTTCTTTTGGCAGATGTCTACAAATAAGCTTGTGAAGTCCAAGATTTCTCTCTTTCATGGAGCCTAAAATGTTCTCTTTTCTCTTAGTTCCTGACTGTAGAGTTGCCTTCTACTTCGTTCACTTGAAAATTATGGGGTTTTTAAAATAAAGATCTATTAAAAAAGAAGATAAAAGATGCCACGAGATATAGAACTGGTTTTAACTGCCACCAATCCAAATGAATAACTGGAGATGTCATATCAAGGGCACGTGACCATTGTATGAAATGTGATGCAAAGATGACAAAGTCTTGTGTCCAGGCTGGAAAATAAAGGGATCACAAAGTGTCAGGAAAGCCCATAAGAGTCTGAGACTTTAATTTTTATTTCTGTTTGCACATTCCTTTTAGGCATATGGAAAAAGGCATAACTCCTAAATGAATCTCAGTGTTCTGGATCAACACAGAGGGCCCATTCTTCATTGCAAAGATAGGTTAGGAAAAGCAGCTGTGAGGGAAAATGCAATTTGATCCCAAATATTGGTGACTGCAAAATTTGGGATTCAGTCGGGATTTAGTCCAAGTAAGTTCTAACTGATCACTTATGAGGGAACTTTTAGCTGCTATGAGAAGAAGAAAACATCCCTCCACAGGTTGGAGAGAATAGTGGAGAAAAATCATGTCAGACTTGCCCAAAAGCTTCTTTCCCAGCCTAAAAACTCCAGGGATGCAAATAATCTCTCAGTCTCCATTAATGTTTCTCTGAAAGAGCGAGGCATCTGGGAGGTTTGTCAATGAAATGTCAATGATGATGTTAAAAGGGAAAAAAATGTTCCCCATGGATGCCTGGAGAAGGGAGCTGCAATGGATCTGAGGAGCTTGGCTCTGTCTGCACAGGGATTTTTCCCCTCTGCATATCTCCTTTGTTTTTTATAATTTTTCCTTCTGGATGAACTGCAGAGGCAGATTCTGAAAAGTCAGGAGACATCAAGACCCCGTGGGCTTTTCTTATGCCGCTTTAAATTGCCAAACTTGCTGTCAATCCCAGGTTTTGTGGCTACTCTAAGGTAAGACAACGGCTCCCAGGAGAGCACTGAGGGTCACAGTTGTCACCCTGCAGACCCTCAGTGCCCAGAGGCTGATGGAGAAACCAAAATAGGAAAATGACATCTCAGCGAATCATTACCTTTGGATGCTGTTAGTGCTGCTGGAGGGGAAGAGCTGGGAAATAGAGAAAATTGGAAAATGGAGGAGGTCTAGAGGGCAACTTTGAAACTGGAGCAGAATCTCTTGTACCCAAAGGTCTCACTGGGAAGAGATGCCTTGGCATGGTCCTGATTCCTTGATCCTGTTTCTGCTGCTCGGTCAGAACTTCTCTGCCCTCTGTCGCCACCAGAGCAACCTCCTTAAGGACTTGCAAGCCCACAGAAATCACCCATCCCATCCCATCCCATCCCATCCCATCCCATCCCATCCCATCCCATCCCATCCCACAGATGGAAGAATCCTGTGGATGGATGAATCCATTAATGATGGATGAATCCACGAGGGAGCACTTGTCAAAAAAAAAAAAACAAAACACCACAAAACCAACTGAATTTGGATTTTCCTACATTTGTGTGGAGCTGTGCTGCCCTCAGGCTCAGGGATACTCCAAACCAGAGTTTTGCAATTATTCCTGCTGGTTTGGGATAAAATTCCTGCTGGTTTGCTGGTTTGGAACGGGGAGCTGCCCTGTTCATGGAATCATGGAATGGTTTTGGTTGGAAAAGACTTCCAAGATCATCTCATTCCAACTTTCTGCCATGGTGAGGGGCATCTTTCACTATCCCAGGTTGATCCAAGCCCCATCTAACCTGGTCTTGGACATTCCTAGGGATGGGGCAGCCACAGCTTCTTTGGGCAACCTGTGCCAAGGCCTCCCCACCCTCACGGGGAATAATTTCTTCCCAATATCCCTCCCAAATCTGCTCTCTTTCAGATCTAGAGCCATTCCCACTTGTCCTGTCACTGCACATCCTTGTAAAAGGTCCCTTCCAACCCCAAACATTCAATGATTTTATGATTAGTTTATTAACATCTGTTAATTAAGTGGCAGTAGGCGAAACTCATATTCAAGACTGGTATCAGCAATACAACAGATAAGTTGTAATATGAGACATATAAAAATTTTAACACTCTAAGAAATCCAAACACCCTTCTTTAATTATTGCTGAGTGTGAGCACTTCAGCTGCCTCACAAAACTTATGGATTGAAGGGAATCTGGATTTGTTCTCTCTCCTCCATCATCCTGCAGAAGATGTGGCTGCTAAAATGGATGCATTTATAAATTACCATGTAATTTTCGTAAAACTGCTGTGTTTTAGCCCCAGAGATGCTCAGTCATCCCCCCAGTGAATGGAGGAGAGAATTAAAAGGATAAAAGTGACAAAACTCCTGAGTTGAGATAAAATCAGTTTAATAATTTCTCCAATAAAGTCCAGTTTTATGGGTGTGTGGCTTTGCCTCCAACCGCCCCCTTTTGCACACTTTGATAAAACCAGGCCATTAAAAAGTAAAATAAAAGAGATGACTTCCAAATTAGATAATAAAGCTGGGGCCAAGCAGGTCATTAGTGGCTGTGAATTTTTTATGGCTGTGCCATTGAGCAAGGTGGGGAGGGGAACGGGAGCATTTTGCTGGGGGATTGGTCTCTCCTTGATTTAACAGAACAGAGAGTGCCTGACCCTGCTGAAGTCATCCAAAACAAAAACAGAAACAATCACAAATCTTTCCAAAACCCTTCTGCTGATTGCAGGTAAGACCTAGGGCAGTAAGAGCTCAGTCTTCAGTGGTTTCTAGCCTGTATTACAAATTCAGGTTGCATGTAAAAGGTGCATCAATTGTTTTTCGTCTCCTTCTTTGCACTTGTTCAGGTGATAAAGTGGAGCAATGAAGGCAGGATAAAAACTCTCTTGGGTTAAATGAACCCAAAACAATCAACTCCTTTTGTTGAAATAAACTTTCAGCTTGGGTTGAGGGAGCAGTAACTCAACCAGCATCAAAAGCTTTTTGCCTCTTAATGGTTTGTTGTTTGGGGCTAAATTTCTAAATTAAATATTGTCTGTGAGCAAAGAAAAAGGACCTCATCCCTAGAGAAATCCTTCTTTTCCACTGAGGAATTCAGCTGTTAAATGGACCTGAATTGTTTCAGTCCAACAGTCCTGAAGAACAAAAATACTCAGCTCTTTTTTTTTTCTTTTCCTGCATTAATGCCAATTCACTGAGTTTTTAGGGACTTATTCTGTTACTTCTCTGCTGGTATGTGTGGAGCTGCTCATGGCACAGTTTCTCTGTGTAGATAAACGTAGTGTAAAATCTACAGTAACAATGGATAGGAGGTAAATGCCATAATTTCTATAATTCCTATTCCTGTTCCTATTCTCTGTGGGGAATAACCTCAAGTTCTTCCAGGGGCAGTTCAGGTTGGATAGCCTGAAAATTTTTTTCATAGAAAGAATGGTTAGGAACTGGAACAGGCTGTCCAGGGAAATGCTGGCATCACCATCTCTGAAAGTGCTCTAAAAATTAGTTGATGTGGCACTTTATTACATGGCTTAGTGAACGTGGTGGTGCTCAGTCAAAGGTTGGACTGGATGACCCTGGAGGTCTTTTCCAACCTTAATGAATCCAGGATTCTGTGGTTTTTACTTTGGAAGCAGATGTACGTTGTCCTGGCTGGGCCTGAGACAGCTGTGAACAAGAGGGAATGTGGGTATGGATTGCACAGTGCTAATTGAAGAAGAATTAAAGAGAAATTGTCCGCTCAACTCTTTTTCCATATATGAGAAACACTGTAATGTATTTATCACACATAGGATCCCAGAATGGTTAGAGCTGGAAAGGATCTTAAAGATTATTTCCTTCCACCCCCTGACATGGGACACCTTCCACTAATCCAGGTTGATCCAAGTTCCATCCAACCTGGCCTTGGACACTTCCAGGAATGGGGCAGCCTCAGCTTCTCTGGGAAACCTGAGAGGTTTCACCTTCCCAGGGAGGAATTTCTTCCCAATATCCCATTTCACCATATAAAAAAACCAATTGCAGACCACAGGAGTCCATGCAGACCAGAGAGGACAGATGGGCTTGTTCTGTTTCACTCCTGATATACTGTCTCCTTATTTTGACTTTGTTTTTCACTCTCAAACTTCCACCACAGTTATGAAAATTCTGCTTTGCTTCTCATGACGATGGACACTGTAAGCTGTGAGTCACAGTCACTGCTCAGCCAGGAGAAAATAGAAAATCCACATCCAAACAGAAATGTGCAACTGGGGACAAATCTGATTGTTTTCTTCCTCCTAAAGTGGATGAGCAAACCCAGAACTCTTAAGGATTCATCCAGCCTTGAGATGATGTGATCCATATTATATCACTCCCACCAAGGGAGGATTTTTTGTGAGAAGCAGGATTGAAATGAAGAAGGTTGAGGTGCCCTAAACTCTTCTGATCTCTCTCTAACTCACGGATCCTTGTTATTCATCACCACACAGACTTGAGGGAACTGTTAAGTGAGGTATCACTTAGTCCTGTGGTGTTCTGAGAGGGCCACATTATCTACTTTAACCAGGAGCCTGCAGTGAATTAGATCATTAGGCAGAGATGGATTTGACACATAACAAACTCGTATCTCACATCATTAACGTTCAAATCACCTTCTACACTTTATTTCCCTAAATAAAATGATTTGGAAGCCTGCAACAATAGTGGCACTGAAGCCTCACCAGGAACGATTTCAGGGGATAAAACACGAGAGGAAGGATTGGACATGTTTTGAACATCTCCAGATATTAAAATTTCTCATTTTTTTCATCTGCTGTTTCTTTTTTATTTCTCTGAGTGAACAAACCCAGATCTCAGAAATTATATTACCCTGAGAGTGTAATTGCTCTGGGAAGTACTTGGTCCCCATAGTGATAAGAAAAATAGTTTGAGATGTGGATGAGGGAAACCTGGGGAGGTGGGATGATACAACCCTGTAGTCTTGAGTCCTAACAGAGTTTTTTCATCTCCAAATTAAAATTATTTCAGTCCTTTCTCTGCTTCTTCAGCATTAGCTCTTCAAAATGATTCTGGATTGCCTAAACCATAAAAAAACCCTGAATTTTGAGTACCCACCCTGAGCTGTGCGAAACCTTGTTGAGCAAATATATTCCAGTGAAATCTGGGATGAGTCCTTGGGATCAATTGCAGAATCTGTCTCAACTAAACATGGTACCAACAGCCTTCAAGTCAGTTAGATTTGAGCTCAAATTCACATTCCCTACATTATCTGGGTGTCCAAAAGGTTGTTTTCATGGCAATTTAGCCACGATTATCCATGGGTGCATTAGATGGGGTAATCTGGACCAGCAGATGAAGGTTTGAGTGACATCCTGAGGTCTAGAACACCCATATCAGGCAACCAAATTGCCCTCAAAAACAAAAGGCGTTCCAGACTGATGTGAAGGAGGTAATTTTTGCAAGAGATTTGAGAAACAGTGGCTGAGAGTGGAAATAAGAGCAAAAACAAAGTGGAAATTTTTCACAGGTAATATAATTAACTGTCAGACACGGTTATCACAAGAGGGAGAAAAATTTCAGCTTGGAAATACCTCAAAAAAGAAAAGGTTCTAAAAATTTCAGCTTCTGTTCTTATCTACTGTTCTAGAGAAGAGACAGAAAATGTTGAAACAAGATTTTTGCAGAAAGATTAACTTGATAATCAATAATATTCTATTTGAGTATCATAGAGGCACAGAAGAGTTTGGGTTGGAAGGGACCTTGAAGATCATCTGTTTCCCATGTCCATGCCATGGGCAGGGACATCTTCCACTTGACCAAGTTGAGATATCCCTATTTCCTGATTCGTTCAGTGTGAGCTACCCAAAAGCAAATCTCTCTGCATGATCTCAGACCAGAATTCTATGGGAGATCAGGGGATGGCAGCAGGTCCTCCATGAGCTTCCTCACAGCAATAAATTCCTCTTACATTTCCCTTCAGAATCCCAGAATCGTTCAGGCTGGAAAAGATCTCCAAGATCATGGGATCCAACCTGTGACTCATCTCCACCTTGTCACCCAGCCCAGAGCACTGAGTGTCACATCCTTGGACACCTCCAGAGACGGGGACTCTGCCACCTCTCTGAGCAGCCCCTTCCAATGCCTGACCACCCTTTCCATGAAGAAATTCTTCCTAATTCCCAACCTTGCTGGTAAAACATCCATGCTCAAAACTTTTCAATTATTAACCAAACTACACTGACATTTGAGTGCCATCTTGGAAATAATGACAGGGTAGCAGAACACCATGGAAATTATCTGCATGGAAATTCCTGAGGCAGCTGAGGTCCTGAGGACTGAAACAGTGCAATTGTCAGAAGGTTGATATTCCCTCTTCACAGTGAAAACAGCCAGGCAGTTAGGCTGGAAGAAAATTCAGGATGTCAAGGTGTCATGGTTGACACTGGCACAATGCCAGTGCCTCCATGAAGATACCTTCTCCCTGGTTTCCGCTGTGAGATGTGATCAGGAATAAGCAAAGCAGGCTCCTACTTAGGGAAGAAAAGAAAACAGAACTTTATTGACTACACTGCAACTATGGATAAAAAGGAACACACACAGGGAAAATGAAAACCTTACAAATACATTTCCTCCTCACCCCACCAAATTTCCAACACAATACATCTATTCCCCAAATCACCAACTCTCAGTCCAGCACCACCTTTTAGACAATCAATCCTCAGTTCATCAAGAGGAGAGGAGTCCTTTTTGTACCATGGGCTTCCCCTGGAAACACAGCTGAAGCCTCGTGTGTTTCCGTGTCACTCGTGGCACTGCCCGGAGTACATCTGCCGTCGTGACCTCTTCCTTTCATGTCCAGTGCTCTCACCACTGAACACGGACCACAGCTGCTTCCAGGGTTGTCTTTTTAAGGATGCATTGTCCTGATCCAAAAAAAAGGCACAGTCTCTCCTTTGGGACACCTGTCCCCACAGTCTCACCTTTGGGACACCTGTCCCCCCCAGATTTTTTCACCCCCTGGGGCCGAGGGGCACCAACACTGAACCCTCTTGGTTCTGAGGCATTGCCTCCCCCTAGATGCAGTCTCTGTGTCACAAGGAACATGGTTCTGTTCATGGCTGTACAAAAAGAGTCCAGCAAAAGCCACTCCATCATCTCTTCCCACTAGGATTCTTCTCTACTCTTCCACTATTTCTCACTTGCCCAGACCTCTCTCACACTTGCACATTTCCTTCCACTCTATCTTCCACTCTATCTTCTAGGAGAGGTCAATGATCTGTAAAGTTCTCATTCTCCAAAAAGGGGTTAAAAGCTCCTACAAGTGGCCGGCTGCACCCCCCCCGCCTTATTCTCCTTCCCAGCCATGCTGCCGGCACAGGCCCATGTTTATCAAGTTTCAAGGTTACAGTCCCAGGCAGCGTCTCTCTCTCTCTCTCTCTCTCTCTGTGTCTCTCAGGGGTGGCTGCCCGATGGCTCCCGGTCTCTCTCTTCCACCCTTCCACCCCCGGGGTCAGGCCTACCTCTCCCGGTCACATGGCTTTCCCCTCCCCCTGCCCAGCCAGCAGCTGGGCCAGGGGAGAGACCTGAACTCTTTCCCGCCGGAAACCCAAAAAGGGCCCTCCCAGGGGAGAGCTCTGCTTTTAACCCCGTGTTCTCAGAGGCGTGTCCAATGTCCCAATGGCCAGTTTAAATGCCAATATTAAAGTCTGAATATCCATTGGCCCAAAACACAGCATCCCAAAAACCACATTTCCTGTCAAACCACCACACAAGGAAATCTGATGTCTATTTGGCATCAAGGGTGGATTTCCTGAGCAGTAGGAGAAGCTGAAATGCACCTGCTCATTTTGCGTTTCCAGAGGGAAAATGCTGCTGGTCATGGGGCAAAGAGTTTCCTTTAGGAATCGAAGAATCTCAGGATTGTTTGGGTTGGAAAAGACTTGAAGATCATCTTACTCCAACCCCCCTGCCGTGGGCAGGCACATCTTCTACCATATCAGGTTATTCCAAGCCCCATCTAACCCAGCCTTGAACATTTCCTACATGGAACATGGGATAAATTTGAGAGACAGATTCCGTTTAGCAAGACACCCGACATGGAAACTGGGAAGACCTTCTGGAACCAAGACTAAAAGGCTCAGGAGTGAAGATTTATGAATATGGAATTGTGGTAGGTGTCAATCTTTGCTTTGTTTACTTCCAGGTAGAAGTACAAACTTCCAGGAAGAACCTTCATAGAATCATACAGAGTTTGCAATAATACTTAAATGTTAGTTGATAAAAATAAAGATCCCTTGATCTGCATGCTGAAGGCCAGAGGGGAATGTTTAGGTATTCATTAAGCATGGGTGAGTATTATTTTAAGGTATTATGGAGAATTTTTCTATAACTGCTCACAGCATCTTTTCTAACTCCAGTTGTTTTCCAGTTAATTGTCCCTTGTTAGTCAGGGTCCATTGCTGTTTTCATGGTTAAAAGGAAGGAAAATTCAACACTGGCTGGCTGTTAAATCTCTGAGAGTGTTTTAATTCCAGCAATTGGTCATCCATGCATGTTCAGCAGGATCCAAGCTTTTTATTTTTTGGAACATTTCTCTGTGAAAGGAAGAGATTGTCTTGCTTCCCTCCTGGTATCCCTTACTCTGAGTGTGGGATCATGGCCTGTGCTGACTCATTTGAGAGAAAAATAAAAGAAAAAAAGAAAAGAAAAAATAAAAAGAAAATAGTAAAAAAACGAGTAAGAAGTAATGCTTCTGGTAATAGGTCCTGACTCCTGGGGAATTTTTTTGAGGATTTGGATTGGTGGCAGCCCATTCATCATTGTCCCTCAGAGAATTACTGCAGACAACTGGGGATTGGATCTGCCCTGCTGGGAATAAAGCCATATCCAGCTTTATGACAGGGTTTTCCAGTAGAAATCCAGCCTGGTGAAAGGGCACAGGTGAGGAGACAAAAGCACAAAGCAGACTCCTCAGCAGCTGTGCGCACTGGGGAATTTTCAGGGACCTGGCAGTTTTCCTTCTCTGGGAGATTTATTTTTTTCCTCAGGGAAGCGAAACTCATTGAAAAACTGGAAATAGTCCCATGGAAGCCACCCAGCTGCTCAGGGAGCTGGAGCACAAGCACAGAAAATGGATGAAGGAGTGGACCTTGGAATGAGTCTGGAGGAGGCCACAAAGATCTGAGGACTGAGTCCCTCTGCTCTGGAGGCAGGCTGAGGGAGATGGAAGTGTTCACCTGGAGAAGAGAAGGTTTGAGGGAGACCTCAGAGCCCCTTCCAGTGCCTAAAGAGGCTCCAAGAGAGGTAGAAAGGGAATGTGGACAAGAAATGGAGTAGCAGGACAAGGGGGAGTGGCTTCCCACTGCCAGAGGGCAGGGTTAGATGGGATATTGGAAAGGAACTCTTCCCTGAGAGGGTGGGGAGGCCCTGGCCCAGGTTGCCCAGAGAAGCTGTGGCTGTCCCATCCGTGGAAATGTCCAAGGCCAGGTTGGATGGAGCTTGGATTAACCTGGGACAGTGGAAGACGTCCCTGCCCATGGCAGGGGTTGGAATGGGATCATCTTGAAGATCCCTTCCAACCCAAACCATTCTGTTACTCCGTGATTCCTCTGGAGCTAAATTTCATGGGACCAGGGATGTCCATGGTCTCCTTGGTGTCCCCAGATCCTCAATCTTGCTCTTCTGGAAGGCATCACCAGAGCTGGGCATAAAGAAATGTGTGAGGCCCCAAGTAAATGGCCACACCAAAGGTTTCCATGAGGACATCGTGGACTTCTCAACACAAACACAAAATCTTTGAGTTGAGCTCCAGAAAAAATGGCTTCTATTTGGAAAAGGGCAACAGATTCCAGGAGATTTTGATAAATAAAGCTCAGCAAAAGCCAGCTGGAGTTCCCTTAAGGAGATGATAATGCCAGTTGAAAAATGTTGATGTTGATTTTTGTTGATGAATAAGAACCTGTGACACTGCAGGAACTTCCTTAGGCTGCTGAGCTCTCTGGAAATTGAGCCACAGCCACAGCCCTGGCCAAGAACTCCCTTGGGAGAGCACTAATAAATTGTACAATCCACCACAAATTTATTCAGTTCCTGAGAAGTCCAGATAACAGCAAAGTGCTGACACAATTTATTTTTTTTCTTTCAGATTCTGGGTTTTATTGCAAATACGTTTCCTCTTTATTTTAGGAGAGTTTCAAGAGATAAAGGCAATCCCAAACTTCACTTTGGGAAGTCATCTTGACACAAAAAAAGTATCTGCAGGCTGATCTGTCCTCTTGTTCTACTGAACAACACATTTTTGCACTTTTGAGTGAAAAGAGAACTGATTTTGGGATAAAATTCACAGAACTTCAATACCCTGAAATGCTTAAATCACTGGAGAGACCTTGCTTTATTATAGTTTGTGTGTGGGACATGATTCTTAATTTTCACCTGCTTTGTGCTCCGAAATACCCCAGAGCCCATTGAACCAACCTGAAATTTTGCAATGGCAATAAAGTAACATAATAATAAAAAAGGTGCTGTTTCAAATGATAAAATAATTAAATACAGCTAAATTTGAAGCGGCTCTGGCAAAGTGTAATAGCAAAAGGCCATTAAATGAGCTGTCCATTTATAGAAAACATAAGCTATAAAATTCATTTTTAATGGACTGTTTCCATGGAAATGTTCTTTAGGAGGGCCGTTTTATAGGATATTAAGCAGCACAAGGAGTTGAGCTGAGTGGAGTGGTGACTGTAATGCAGGGTCTATGGTTTGTAAAAAATTGAAGCTGTTAAAAGGTTTATGGCTAAGAGAGTGAGGAATAATTCAGAGCCGTTTATCACTCACCCGGCAAAATTAAGTGCTGAAGCTCAGCACACCTGAAGTGGAATCCCCTCATTAGCTCCTTACCCAAATGTCTCGGAAAGAGAGGGAAAATCTGTTCCCTGATTATGGAGGCAATAATAATTATAGGTAATTTGTACATCCTCGTTCCGTTAATTGATGGAATCTTGAGGTGTTTTTTAAATATTAATTAAATAACTCGCTCTGCACGATGAAATCACTCTGCACAATAAACCCTTGCTTTTATTTGCAGCCTGCTCCTTATGCCCAGGCCTAATGGCTGTCATTTAATGTTGGAATTTCATTAACGTGCTGCTGAGCCTGTGGTCTAGGCAGAAATCCATGGCTGAGGTCCAGAAGCAACCTGCTCCCTGTTCTAGGGACTGGAAAATCCAGGTAAAAATGAAAAAGGCTGGGAGGAAATAAAACCCAGAGGCTCAGAAGGGAAGATGTTTACCTGTAATTTTGAGGCATTTCTAGACAAAGAAGATCCCCCAGATACGTTCGGTCAGTATTTATTTTTCGGTGAGTCAGAAAGCTGAAATGGGTTGAGCTGGGAGGAATCATGTCATTTTAGACATCTCAGACTGAGAAACTGGGATTGTCCCATCCCTGGAAGTGTTCAAGACCAGGCTGGATGAGGCTTGGAGCAACCTGGTCCAGGGGGAGGTGTCCCTGCCCATGGAAGGGTTGGAACAAGATGATCTTGAAGGTCCCTTCCAACCCAAACCATTCTGTGATTCCATGATTGAATTCCCCCTCCATGTTAGGGCAGAAGGTGCAGAACTGAGGAAAAAAAAAAAAAAACAAACCAAAAACCAAAAAAGCAAACCCCTCAAAAAAACCCCCCAAAAACCCCAAAACCAAAACTAAAAAAAAATGCCTAAGTGACAGAAATGCATTTAAAATGCAGCCTGGCTACATCTGACTGTACAGACACGGATCAAATCTGGAGAAGCTTTTCATTGATTCTCCAGTAAGGCCCAGCCATTACAACATTTTGGAAATACTCTGAAACACTCAAATTCTGGCACAGCAGGAGCATCCCCTCCTGTTCTGTCTGAATATGGATGAGGGCTAATCAGATTACCTCAAATTAAAATAAAAGAAAAAAAATTAGGAGGTGAGACAGTATTTTCAATAATACAGGATGCAAAAATATTAGGAAGGGAAGAAAATGGCTTCAGAATGTGATTCTTTGGCCTGGATCCTGGATATTGAATTTGTTTGGTGGGGATAAATCAGAAAGAAATGGAAATAAAGTATCAGGAAGGGCAGAAAATGGCTTTGGAGAATTTATGTCCCACTGGAGAACCAGGAATTGTGAAGGGAGAGCCAAAGGTGGGGAATTAAAATGAGCCCAGGACTGGAGGGCCAGAAAGATGTTCCATCCCTGTTCATTAGAGAGATGAACTCCTAAGGGATCAGAATTAAACACTTGGAACCACTGGGATCATCTGTGGAATTGAAACTGTTGCCTGGTAATGACTTCCAACAGAACCAGTTTTTCTTTTTGACTCTATTTCTTCTTCTCATGTACGCATTGACTTTTATCTAACACGGCAAAATTTACATAAAACAAACAAACCCAAACAAAAAAGACAAACAAAACCACAAACAAACAAACCAAACCCAAATCCAAACCATAAAAACATTAAAAACCCCAACAAAGCATACAAAAATACTCCCATAAAAACACTTAGCATATGGAAACTGCCCACTCAACATACTCGGGGCCACAGACTCCCAAAAGGAAGGCTTAGATCGGAATAAACCCACCCAAGGCACAGTTGCACCATCTAAAACCAGTTAGAAAGAGAAGAGTTTGTGCAATTCTGCCTCTAGGAAGGAAAAATCACCTGAGGAGAGGGGAAAATGGGAAGGTCAGGCTTTAGGCAGACTGTCAGGCACAATCAGGGTTATCATCCTACAGCCCTGCTTTTTCCTCAGTCTCTGTGGAATGCCTTGGATAAAAGGCTGAGAATGGAAGAGATTCAGAGTAAAAGAGGAGGTAGATTGGATATTAGGAAGAAATTCTTCCCTGTGAGGGTGGTGAGGCCCTGGCACAGCTTTCCCAGGGAAGCTCTGGTTGCCCCATCCCTGGAATTGTCCAAGGCCAGGTTGGACAGGGCTTGGAGCAGTGTGGGGGATGTGAGAGAGGTTGAAACGAGATGATGGAACGGGAAATCCGGTAAGGAGAAGTGAGGCAGAACCATCCCTTTCCCTCCTTTGGCCTATAAAAGCATGGATGGCTTTGGGCCAAAGTGAGCCCCAGCACTGAGCAGATATTTAACACCCAATAAATCTTTACCTGCAGCAGGAAAAACTCCAGATTTGAAACTTTCCCCTGCTCAATTTAGCAAAGCTTTGCAGTGACCAGACTTGGAACAGCTTCAGGGTTTGCCAAGTCATTTGGCATCGTCTGCTGTCCTGTCTTTTATCTCAAGTACAGCCCTTTTTTAATAAAGGCTATAAAATATTCCTTTCTTTTATGGCTGCACAAATATACCTCAGCTATCAAAAAAACCAACCCAAGAGCCTTTCCTCACAAAATCTGAGCATATGTGGGTGACTTGAAACCTCACTGTGAGAGATGATCCAGCCTTGACAGAAAGCAAAGATATTGAAAGAAAACTCTCCTTGGGCTGCCCATACGCCTAATGAGGCTTTTGCTTCCCTCTCCCATTTTATCTCTGCTGTCGCATTAATGTCCCTTCTTCTCCTGGTGGCTGCTCCTCACATGCTACCCATTAAGTACAGATTAAGCAGTGATGGATGGCAGCCTGATTCCCTGGAAGCATGGCTGGCATTTGGATGTGTGGCACAGGAATTCATTAGGAGCAAAACTGGGTTTCGGGATAATAAACACTTCAGCAAAGTGCTCAGAGAGTTCTGGGAATCCCCACCTTTCTCTTCTCTTGGGGCTGCAAACTGTTCTTCCAGGCAGAGACATGGAGGGTAAAATTGGAAAAGAAAAAAAAGGGGAATAAAAAGGAAATACAGGACGAACTCAAACTGTTTGATGGGTTTGAATGACAAAAAGATTAACACTGAGAGGAACTATGAGGGGAAGTAATGCAGTGCTCTGTTTAATGAGAAATCGGTGTTGTGGGATGGAAAATCATGGAATAGTTAAGGTTGGAAAAGACCTCCAAGTTCATGAAGTCCAACCTTTGACCAAATGCCACCATGTCCGATGAACCACATGGCAAAGTGCCAGGTCTACTCCTTTTCCAAGCACTTCCAGGGGTAGTGACTCCACCACTGTCCTGAGGGTCCTGTTCCAATGCTTACCCACTCTTCCAGTGAAGAAATGATCCCTAATATCCAACCTGAACCTTCCCTGGATAAACTTGAGGCTGTTTCCTCTTGTCCTGTTTGTTCCCTGTGAGAAGAGACCAACTCCCATCTGGCTGCACTCTCCTGTCAGAGAGTTGTGGGGAGTGATAAAGTCCCCCCTGATCCTCTTTTTCCACGCTGAACATCCCCAGCTCCCTCAGCTGCTCTTCATCACTTATGTTCCAGATCGATCTCCAGATCTGGGAATTCCCATGGGAAGTACAAAACTGTGTGACTTCCAAAGGCTATTTCTTCTGCTCAAGCCTAGGACTGACCCTGAAAGGTCTCTCTCCAAGGAATAATCCCACCAACTTAAGGCAGGACTGGGAGGAAACTGTTTGCTCCACTGGGGATCAAACTACCTTTAATTCCCATAAGGATTAGTTTGTTTTCCTGATGTTGAAAAAGAAAATTGGAGGTGTGGAAGGGGATGAAGCACTAATTAACCTTGCCTGGGATGGAGAATTAGTGCAATTATTTCCCAACACGACTCCAAAGAGGGGAGCACTGGTTTTGCACATCCTGCATCTCCATGATTACAAACTGGAGTAGCCCTGGTGTGGTGTGGGATTATCCCACTCATGGTGTGCGGAATGTTCCAAGAGGGAAAACCAGCTGGAGACACAGAGAGGGCACTGAGCTCTCCCTGCAGCAGGGCTGCCAGAATCCAAATCGCCTCTGCAAACTACATTTATTTTTAACCAGGGGCTCCAAGGAGCAGCCACGAGCCGTCTTCAGGGAAGTCTCAGGTGGGAAAGAAAAGGAACAAGCATTCACCCCCCGGCAAAAGTTGAAAAGTTGAGCAAAGGGAAGCGGCTTCCATTGGAAGATGAGGATTTGTTCCAATCCAAAGGCTGTGCTCATTTTTCTTTCTTTTCTACCACTGGAAAATGCCAGAGGGCAAATGGCAGCTAAGAGCTCCTTCCTTTATTGTACCCAGACAAAAAGGTTTCTCCATCAACAGCTTTCTTTCTGATTTATCATCAAAAAGAAAAAAGTCAAATTAACCTTGGATACCAGCTCACATCAAATGACTGGGAAGGGAGGGAATGTTTCCAGCTCCAAGGACAAATCTTGTGTGTTGGCTCAAACCAAAGGCAGATTGGAGAGAAACTGAAGGCTTTGGAGATGGGAATAAAGAGAATTTATAATGGCTTGACCTCCTCAAACTCCTGGGACAGTTGCACCTGTAATATCTTGTTGGGAAAATCTTCCTTTCCTAAGGATCAAAGCTCAAGCGCAGGCTGGAGTTATCCCACACAAGCCCTTGCTGTGCATCACCTGGGCTTAGGCAACCCCTCAGCCCAGAGCAAAGGCAGGATGTTGATGCTCCCTAAATAACTCCATGTGACTCCAAGTTAGTCCCAGCATTTATTTAAACCCTTGAAAACACAGGGAGAAAGTATTTATTTTCCTAGGAAATGCAACAGAACTAATTGAACGTTCCCAAGCCATGTGGGTAACTCCAGTGCCTTAAGTTTTCCTATTGTCTCCATTTCATTTGGCATTTTCAAAGTTTTGGTTGAAAAACCAAACCACCTTCCCACTTTTCCTGATCTGTTTAAAGCCCAACTTCAGCATTTTTTAAGTGTCAAAAAATATTTTTCATTGCTAGATTTCCTCAAACACACAAATATTTGATGGTGTCTTAGATCTCTTGGTGGAGTTCAGAATGCAGTTCTCAGGAGGAATTTCTCCATGGAAGGCATTGTTAAACATTGGAATGGGCTGCCCGGGGAGGTGGTGGAGTCCCCATCCCTGGAGGTGTTTAATAAATGACTCCATGTGGCACTCACTGTCTTATTGACAAGAAGGTGATGGATTGGACCTCAATGATCCCACGGGTCTTTTCCAACCTTAATAATTCCATGATTCTGTGCTGAAATAACCACTCTGAAGAGGAGACTGATTTAAGGAGGATGGCAGAGGTCTTTGAGGAGCTGTATTGAAAATCTCCCATTGTCTGTGAGGCTTTTTACCCTCTCTTCTGTCATTTTCCTAAACAATTCTTCTCATTTTCCACTCCTTATCCTGGAATCATTTGCTCTCCCTTTGCATCCTTGGTCAGCAGACAGCCATGGTTTTCACATCAATCATTTGAGGGACTGAGGTGCAGGGCCAAAAACCAAATTCCTGTGGGGAAAAAGAAATTCAACTTCCTTCCCCTTTGAACTGTGGGAGAAGATGGTACGGCATTTCAAAATTCAGGTGAGGAAATTACTCAAATTTTATTCAGGAGAGGTTTAAATTGGATATTAGGAAAAAGTTCTTCATGGAAAGGGTTGTCAAATATTGGAACAAGATGCCCAGGGAAGTGATGAACTCACCACCTCTGTAAGTGTTCATAAAAAGTGTGGATATTGCACTTGAGGACATCTTTTCCATCTTTTTCTATGTGACACAGACAAATCCATGCAAAATATGGGAGTTGGGAAGAATTTCGGCAGAACTGTGTCAGCTCAAGGACCTTGTGAATAGGTCAAAGGCATAAACTCCTAACTCAGCTCTCTTTTTCCTTTGCAGGTGTAATTTCAATAACATCAGAATTATGAAGCTGATGAACAAATCCATCATCTTCTCCCTCAAGTGTAGATGACAACTGTGGTTGCAACAAGCCACGTCCTGAAGGACATTCAAGGAGGAAACGTGTTCCACATTTTCCAAACTCCAGTGCTGCCTGCAGTGGAAAGGGATTTCCAGTGGTTTGATGGCTTGAGAAAATAAGGACATTAATGGTGAAGAATTCACCGCCTCCAGCTCAGTCCCAGAGGATCTGCCTTGTGCACAAACCCCTCTCTACAAATTCCTTAGTTTTTCCCACCTTGTAGTGGAAATTCCAGCTGTGCTCTCAGTTAGGAAATGCTTTTCGTCTGAATTTCAAAAGGATGGGAAAAAAAAAAAGCTACAGGAGAAGAATGAGCCCCACAATCCCATCCCTGAAAAATCCAAGCAGCTTTGGAGTGAGGGCATCTGCTGTGCAGGATAAACCATTAAAACAGTGCTGGGATTTGCAGCAAATGTTGGGACTTTTCCACTAAACTGATCAGGGTTTAGTATTTGGTTTAACATTACATTGAATAGCTTATATTCTAAAAAACCACATTTATTGAGTTATTAATAATTTGACTTCTTTTTCACCAGAAAGGAAAATGAGCTCAACAAGTGTTTGGGCAACACTTCAGCCACAGGTTGGGATTCTTGGGCTTATCTGTGCAGGGACAGGAGTTGAACTTGATGATCCTTGTGGGTCCTTTCCAGACATAATTCCATGAAATACTGCTTGCACAAGTTGCTCACCAAATACCTTTAGGCCTCTAAACAGAGGAAAATACATAAAACGATGAGCTATAGATAAAGCAGGAAAGTATTTACTCCTTGAGGGATTTGGTTCCTCAAAATCCTATCCAGATATCTGAACTGCTGTGGTTAAAGATCATGGAATCACAGTTTGGGTTTGAATGGACCTTCAAATTCATCTCGTTCCCACCCCCTGCCATGGGCAGGGATAACTTCACTATCCCAGGTTGCTCCAAATCCCATCCAATCTGGCCTTGGATGCTTCTCTGGACAACTGAGCCAGGGCCTCACCACCCTCAGGGAATAATTCCTCTCTCATATCCAATCTAAACCCGTTCCTTTTCACTTTAAAGCTGTCAGGGATTTAGATTTATGCAACCAGACACCATCTGATCCTTCTCAAGTCTTGAACTGCTTCGGGGTCTTAAAACCCAGAGTCTTGCTGACACTCTCAGAGAAGCGTTTTGGGGGACGTTATTTCAGGATACTGGCCACACTCTCTTTTATCCAATGTCTTTTGATTCCCAGTGGAAAGCTGCTTAATAAAATGTGGCAGGAGCCTGTTGACTCTCTTTGCACCTTTATGAGAAGATCAATGTCTGATGGATCAGTGATGCAATGGAGGAAGGGTGAGAGAAAAAAAGAGAGCGGATTAAAAAAAAAGGAAAAAGACGAGAATGAAGTGATGAATCTCTTACGAATCCCCCAAGCTCCGGGCAGCCAATAATTTGACATGAGCTGTGCCTAGGGCAGGCTCATATTTTCAGACAGGATATTAAGACATGCAAGGAGGAAAAAAAGAGGCATAAGTGAGTTCTGCAGATCCCATTGGCTGGTGGGGAAGTCCCAAACACATTTTTGTCTCTCCTTCCCCTTTCCCTTTGTCTCCCAGATCAGATAAACCCCTTCCTCATTAAGACTGGGAATATTTGAGTCTGCTTTGAATTTTCTGTCACTCAAGAAATAAATCTGTCATCCAAACTCAGGAGAAGAGGGGCAAGGAAGACACACAGCTGCAAAATTAATTTGCACAAGAGTCTGAGCAGCAAGAAAACTTGCCTTGGGGCTGCTCATTAGCCAGGCTGATGACAAAGAGAAAATAAAAAGAAGGTAAGTTTTAAGGCATCTTTCCAGCCAAGGCACTCAAACATCCATTTCCATCTGCCCAGGATGAGCAACTTTGCATGAATTAGGCTCATGTGCACCATATGTCTCTTTATTTCCATCTTTATCCTCTTTGCAAAGCTGTTTGAAGAAAAGATGCCAGGTTGGTGTTTTAGAGGTTCAGAAAGTTCAGTGCAGGGAAGAAAAAAGCAACAAGCTCAAAAAGCCCTCAAAAAGCCTCCTAGAACAAAATAAAAATGAGACAACCCCCCTGCCTAATCACTCTCACTAAAGAATTTGCATAATTTGCCTCCACTTTTGCTATTTCTCTTGGCAGTACAATTATTTCAGCAAAGCAAGAGATAATTAATTACCAATATTCACTTTAACTGAGTTTAAATAACAATTAGAAATGCATCAATTATCAGCAGACGTGGGGGTATAAACCAGAAACCAAGGGCTGGGTAAACCAGGTCAGTGAGTCCTGAGTGTGTGGGCCTGAAGGCAGGAACAGCTGTTTCCAAGCCATAAAAGACAATGTTTGTCTGCTCCTTTCCTGGAGATTTCTGTTCCTGGCTGGCATTTGGCTCTTGGGAGGCAGCTTTGAGGCACCATCATCACTTCACTGGAAGTGAAATAGAGCACAAACAAGCCCTGTGCACTTTATCTCTTCACCCTGAACTTTGGAAGATAAGTCACGCGTGGATCTTCTTCGAAGTAACAACTTTTGTTTGTGATGAAATCGAGGAATCCAGGCAGGAAAGTGTCCTGGAGTGAAAGAACCCACTCAGAAAAGTGTCCTGAGCATCTGCTTTGGGATAGAAAAATAGAAAGGAAAGTCATGGCAAAGATTTGGACATTGTGAGTCCTTGGAGGGTTGAGATCTGGTCCCTCACAAGTTTAAATGTGAGTTTTGTGCCATGAGGAGAAACAAGCAGAGGAAGCAGAGGTTTCCTAGAAAAATCCACAGGTAATATTTAGATTCTGCATTTTGTTTCCTTCTTTTCACTAAAGAGAAGGAAGAAGAAAACTTCCCTAATTAGCTTTGGTTTTGGGATCATCATGGAATGGTTTGGGTTGGAAAAGACCTTCAAGATCATCTTGTTCCAACTCCCTGCCATGGGCAGGGACACCTTCCACTATCCCAGGTTGCTCCAAGTCCTCTCCAAGTTGGCCTTGGTTGGACACTTCCAGGCATGGAGCAGCCACAGCTTCTCTGGGAAAATCTATGTCAGGGCCTGACCATCCTGAATTTCTTTCTGATATCCAATCTAAATCCACACTCCATCAGTTTGAAGCCATTCCCCCTTGTCCTGTCAATCCACACTCCAATAAATGGTCTCTCCACATCTTTCTTGTCAGCGCCCTTCAGGATCTGGAAGGAATTTGGATAAATTGAGCCTCATTTCTTGGTTCTGAATACAAAATTTTTGCATTCAGGTGGACTGACTTGGCTCATCTTGGTCCCGTTTCCCCCAACATTCAAATCTCTCTGTAGAATCCCTCTGCCCTACTCAGAGGCAATCATCATCTTTTAGAAATGCTGTCAGCAGTGATTTTATTCTTCTTCCCAAATCACTGACAACAATGCTGAAAATGTCTTGCAGAACCTGATGATCTTCCATTGACAAATTCTTCCTGAAATCTGTTATTTGTTGACCTTTTAATTAATTTGATATTTAAATTTATCTTCTTTTTTTTTTTTATTTGCTTTTAATAGGACTGTTGGAAATGAATCAAACCTGTTAGAAAAGTCTCACACTGAGGCTGTTCCCAGTATCACCAATCTTTTATCTCCTCAGAAACATAATCAGGCTGGCTTGACAAGGCTCCCTTCCATAAATCACTTTGACTGACATTAATTGTGCTCTGACCCTCTGGTTTTTTATTGATTGCATCATTTAGCTTCCTTTTTTTCTTTTTTCCCCCACAATTTTGTGTAGAATTGATTCTCAGGCTTAGAAACTGATAATTGCCATCAGCAGCTGATAATTGCCATCAGCAGCTGATAATTGCCATCTAATTTCTCCTGTCCCATGTGACATCAGTTTGAGACTTTCATGGACCTTCTTGCCTGAACTGTGGCACTCTGATGAGCTTTATTTGTTTATTTATTTAATAGGTCATGGAACTAAAAGGTCTTTAAGCCCCTCCCAACCCAAACCATTCCATATTGCCATGATTTAGCAATTGAATGAACACTGAGAGGTGAGGTCCTTCCTCTGCTCCCTGTCCCCATGAGGAAAGTGCTCCTGGAAAGCCAAATCCTGAGTGAAGAGCAGGGAGTGCTGAGTTCCTGCCTAGAAATTCCCCCTCATTCCATGAAATCTGATATGTTGATGTCTCAAATTTGGTTTTGTTTTTTTTTTGTTTGTTTGTTTGGTTTTTTGCTTATTTACAAGAAAAGATCTTCCTTTGGGCTTCCCTGTCCAATTCTCCCAGGATAAATCTGGGATATTTCTGTTTGACTGCCCTGAACTAGTAGGAGTTCACAAAATCCCATTTGTGGGCACTCTCGGAGGTGACTGCAGCTGTGTTTTTCCCAGTGGAGGATGGATGAGAATTTTTGATGGCCTGTAAGGTCCTTTCCAACCCATTCCATGTTTCTCTGTTAAACTGCTGCAGTCTGAGCTCAGCGGAGTGCAGGAGGATGTGAGAGCACAGATCAGCTGCTGGAATTTCTGCAGGGGCTTGTTAACAGCACAGCTGGCCCGTGACTGGGAAAGGGCCACCCCAGGACATGCCCAATGAATTATCTCCTATTTTACTCAACAGGAGAGATTTTTTTTTTTATTTCCAGGGTACTGGAGATGAGGTTTGATGTCAGGAGTCGCAGAACCCTGTAAAACAGGGAGCTGCCCAGAGATCAGTAATCCCAGAAATATGCACTCCTGAGTGCTGAGCCTGCAAGAAGCAGCTGGGTGGGGGCTTGTTTGAAATTGTTTTATTTTAATTCATGGGGCTTATTTGAAATTGTTTTATTGAAATTCATGTGTTCAACCACTCACTCAGTCCATTACAAAGCATCACTCATGACTGGCTGCATTTTGCATCACTCATGACTGGCTGCATTTCCAAACTGGTTTCCCAAGGAAATGGAATATATGGGATACACCTTAGGAGGTGTTTGTCTCATCCCTTGTACCTTTCTATCCTCTTCACTGACCCAGAACAGGAAATGGAATTTTTTGGCCAAAGAAACTGTGGCTGGGCCACCCCTGGAGTTGTTCAAGGCCAGGCTGGGCAGGAGCAACCTGGTCTCGTGCAAGGTGTCCCTGCCCATGGCAGAGGGGTGTAATGAGATGATTTTTAATGTCGTTTCCAACCTAAACCATTCTGGGATTTTATGAAGAGGAGTTTGAAGGCTTTAATGTGTGAGTCGCTTGGTGAAATACCTGAGAGAGGAGAGCTCTTGTCTGCATTGCAGGGAGGCAGAGCAGGCTGCCATGGGATGGAGGTGGAGGGAGGACGGAAAGAAAGGAAGAGCTGGCAAGACACAAAAAGTCACAGGGAGATAGATTTGGGTGAATTTTGGATCACACTGGACTGGGAGGATTGTGGAATGGCCTTGGAGAACCTAAACCTGAGCTCTGGTACCCAAGTTGCAGCTCTGGGGCGTTGGGAGGATGGTCAGTGGCCTCTTTGCACCATTAACAACTTGCCCGACTCCCCTCTGGATTCTCATCCCTGATTTTCCACAGTCATTAACACCGGTTCACTTCCAGCATCTCCTTTGGGTGTAGGATCTGACGCGCACTTTTCCAGGTGCATCCCTATTTCCTCAAAAAAGCCACACTTTTCCTTAAATCCACTCACTCTGGACTTGCACACCACTAACAGGGGTCTTTGAGCACTCAGTTTTCTGTGGATGAGTCTGAATCTTCATATTTAATATGCACTTCTGGCAGCTGATTTTTTCCAGGCAGGTGACATTTCCCTTATTTCCCCATTTTTTGCCTTTTCCAGCAGTGCATGCTGGTCAAACTGGGATTGGTTATTAGGAATGATCTCAAGAGGGAGTGAAGGCTGGGAGTATGAATATTCATATTTAATATAAAATTTACTATGAAATCATAGAATCACAGAATGGTTTGGGCTGGAAGTTCATTTTGTTCCACCTTGTCATGGACAGGGAGCCTTCCACTAGACCACGTTGCTCCCAGAACACTTTGAGGGATGGAGCATCTCTGGAAAACCTAAAATAAACTGAAAATATAATTTAAATATAGATGCTGCATTAATTTTCAAAGAAGCATTAGGTATTTCCACAAACCTTGCCTGGTTTTAAGTTCAGCAGACAAAGAAAACACAGGCAGATGCCCCAAAATACACTCTCCAGGCATCTGCACACAACACAGTTCCTGTGTGGGTGTATATGTGAGGAAAAATCGATTTTCTGGAGGTTTCCTGTGGTGCCTGTCACCCCCTCAGCTTAATTAAACACGAAAAATCCGTGCTCCACGTCCCATCCATCAGCCTAAAGTCACAGTCATCAAGCTGGCACTCCCCACACCTCCATCCTGTGGGTCAGGGAGGGCTGGAGGGATAAATTGCTCCGTGGTGACATCCTGATTTGGACACACATGATCTCCCTGCATCCAGCTGAACAATATTCCCTGCTCCTCTCTGGATCTTTGCAATTCCCTTTATTTTGAGACTCATATTTGCTCCTGTCTGTGTTTCTTAAACTGGCTGTTTTTTTTCCTCTCTCACATTTCAGGTCCAGACACGGGTTGTTGTCTTCTGACCCATCCTGGCTCCCAGCATCCCAAATACGCGTTCATGCCAGGGATGTCAGGAGGTCTGGAAAGGTCGGACAACCGCACTGTTCCCATCAATTTTCTTGCTTCTGAGGCTCAAAAGCAGCACAAACAAAAGACCTTTTCAAGTGCTGCTGTAAGAAAATCCTGCAAAGCTTCCAGAGCAGGGGAGGGATGGAGCAGCTCAGCAGGCACTGAGGGAGAAATGAGGTTATCCAGGAGTGAAGTGCTGTGATCCAGGAGAGCTGAATACCTCTCCTGGCTGGATATTGATTTCTGTGCTCCCACTCAAATCCAGGCTTGTCTGGAGAAGCTCTGAGGGCAGTGTGGGGTTCTCCACTCCCCCAAGCCCTGGGCTGTGGTGAATGTGACCATGGCCAGGTGGGGAGAGCTCAGATGTCCCTCTTTTGGTCGAACTGGCTCTCTATGGGCAGGCAAAAATAGCCAGGGTGTAGCCATGATATTTTCTGAAAAATCCCTTTGCCAGGATTTTTCTCCTGAGAAGCTGAGAGGCCTCAGAGGAAAAGAAAAACAATAATTATCTGCTGCTGTGGAATGCAACAGGTGCATCTTTGATTGGTGTCATGTGATTGTTTCTAATTAGTGGCCAATCACAGTCCAGCTGTCTCGGACTGTCTGGTCAGTCACAAGATTTTATTATCATTCCAATTCCATTCCTTTCCTTGCTAGCCTTCTGATGAAATACTTTCTTCTATTCTTTTAGTACAGTTTTAGTATATAATTTTCTTTTAATGTAATAGATATATAATAATATATATAATAAAATAATATTTATAATAAAATATATAATTAAATTTTAATATAATATATATATAATAATATATATAATAAATTTTATTTATTATAAATAAATCAGCCTTCTGAAACATGGAGTCAAGATTCTTGCCTCTTCCCTCGTCCTGGGACCCCTGTGAACACCACCACATCAGGGCTCCTTGTCTGCCTTGGCGATGAGGGAGACATTGCTCCATCCACAGGACAGTCCCTCCTCACTTGGGATACAAAATGGTTTTCCCCATCTGCTGATTTGCTGGACCACAACCCCCTGAAATCAGAGGAGTGCAGGCCAGGTGTGTGTGAAGGGACAAGGTGACATTTTATCAGAGGCAGGGCAGACTGTGAGGCTTTTGTCCCTGGGTTCCAGCATGTCAGAAAGGAATGAGCATTTCAGTGGGTAGCAAGTCAATAACATAGATAAAAAGCATGTGAATCATCACGCTTGGAGATAAAAGCTCATTTCAAGCCTCCTTTTCATCTTCCAGAGGAGGATTGGACCGGGCAGGGCAGGACCACGTGTCTGTCCCTTCTCTAAAGCAACAAGTGATGGGACAACAGGAAATGGCCTCAGGTTGCCCCAGGGGAGGTTTGGATTGGTTATTCAGAAAAACTTCTTCCCAAAATGGTTGTTAGGCTGCCCAGGGAAGTGGCTGAATCACCATACCTGGAGGGATTTAAAAGATGTGGAGATGTGACACTTGGGGACATGACTGAGTAGTGGGCTCGGCTGTGCTGGGGCAACAGTTGGATTCAATCATCTTAGAGGGATTTTGGAAAAAAATGCTTCACCAAAATGGTTGTCAAGCCCTGGAACAGGCTGCCCGGGGAAGTGGCTGAATCACCATACCTCGAGGGATTTAAAATGGGTGTGGGTGTGACATTTGGGGACGTGGTTTTGTGGTGGCCTTGGCTGTGCTGGGTTAATTGTCCTTCCTTTTACTGACCCTCAAAGCTGGCTCAAGGTGATTTGGCCTTCTGGCCACCTCCTCTGATGCCAAATTTCTCTGTGTTCTCACTCTAAGTGTCACCACTCAGTGCCCAGCCAATTCAGCAGAGTCCGGAGACTGTGGGAGAAAGAGGCATCACCCCTGGACAACCCCAAAAAGTGGAAAGGTGCAGGATTTGTACCAAAATGGATCATCTCAGAACAAAGGAAGAGCCAAACAAGCGGGAGTAGCTCGAGGCCAAAATGTGCCATCAGATGTAAGAACAATGCAGCAGGGAAGGAGAGAGGGGAGCAGTGAGGGATCAGAGTCATTTTTGGAGAGATAGGGAAAAGCAGGAGAAGGATTGCAAAGAAAGCTTATCTTGTTCCTGCCTGTTCTCCCACTGCCTTCGGGATTATGCAAATGAGTCATTCAAGTAGATTTCCCTGGTAATTAAAAACTCTGCTCTTTTTAATTAAACTTTCCCTCCAGAGTGAGGGATTTTTTGTTTTTAGTTCCCCCTTGAGAAACTAATCTTTACAAGGCTTCTTTTCTTTCCCTCCTCTTCTTTTCTTCTTTCTCTTTCTTTCCCTTCTCCCTCAAACTTGTCAAGGCCTGTCACAAGCTGATCTGAGCACTGAGTTAAACTAGAATTTGCTGGAGAAAGCAACAGGAGAAAATTTTGAATCTGGGTTGAGGCAGCAAGTGGGAGTCGGACTTCAGAGCGTGGGAATGACTTTAAGGGCTTGTGCACAGAAGTAGAAAGAAAATATCAGAGGAAATCCAAAGAAAGGTAGGATGGAAAAAAAAATTACACGTTTGAGTGCTTCCAGCTCCTGAGATTTAGCTGGTAGGAGGTCTGCAAGGAGATATAATTAGTAGGAAAGCTGTAATGAACTCGAGGTGCTGGAATATTTAACTGCAGGTCATGAGAAATTGGCAGGGTTAAACCAGATGAACAATTACTGCACAATATCACTTCAGAGAGGTTTTTTTTTTTTTTTTTTTTGCATTCCCAGCAGCTGATGGAATCACAGAATCATGGAATATCCTGAGGTGGAAGGGACCCACAAGGATCATCAAAGTCCAACTCCTTCCCTGCACAGGGGATCCCAGGAATTCCACCATGGAGACAAAGTCTGCATCAAACAGGCTCAAATTCAATGCTGGATTCATGTTCTCCTTTATCCATTGTCTTAGGATGTGGTGTTTCAATGCAGGACACGGGTGCCAGTGCTGCTGTCGCTGTCACCACCATGTCCCAGCCCTCTGAGGGATTTTTTCTCCTTCCCTTCACTGGACCAGACTCTTTGGAAACTGGAAGGCTGGGAGAAGAAAACAAAACAAGGAAAGCAAAGAAAACTCACAGGGCTCTGAGGGACCTGGCCTAGTGGAAAATCAGCCCATGGTAAGGGCTTGGAATGAGATGATCTTTAAAGGTCCCTTGCGACCCAAACCATTCTGAGATTCTGTGATTTGCCACCAGGAGTCATCTGAGCTTTCAATGCCCATGAGGATCTGGTGAATGATGCAAGGCCTGATATAACTTGCCAAGACCCTGATGCTGTGAGGACAGCTCACTTTGTCAGCCTCTGATTCTGGAGTTTGGAGCCAGGTTTTGCTCCTTGTACCCCTGTGAGCACCTTGGATGTCAGGGGAGAGATAAGCAGAGCCATCTAATTTGGGTGTTCTCCTTTGAGTACAGTCCAGTGAAGAGGAATCCAGAGGTGGTCAGGGCTGGGTGGATCTCACCCCAAATAAGATTCCTGGATTGATTTGGGTTGGAAGGGACCTTTAAATATCACCCAGTTCCAACCCCTTTCCATGGGCAGGGACACCTTCCACTATCCCAGGTTGCTCCAAGCCCCATCCAACCTGGCCTTGGACACTTCCAGGGCTGGGGCAGCCACAGCTTCTCTGGAAAACCTGGTCCAAGGTGAGCCCCACGCTCACAGAGAAGAATTCCTTCCTAATAACCCATCTAAACCTCCCATCTTTCAAGCAGCTTGCCCAGAAGTCTTCATCTTGTGATGGATTGGTGATTGTCCCCTTGGCTTTAAAACATACCCAGGGACTTGGCACAATTCCCTGCTGCCTAAACCCGGGCTCAGGTCTGCTGCCGCAGCTCAGGTTGGTGTAAAATCTCTCTCCACACAAATTCCTGAGGCCCAGGTGACCTCCATGAGTCTCTGCAGCCCTCGAGGGCAGCACATGGGGTGGGGATGAGGCGCTGGGTGGTCCATAACTCAACACACGACCCTGAACAGGGCAAGACCTCCTTGCAAATGTCCTGAGCTCTGCTCTGTGCTTGGAAATTACAGCCTCTCTCCAGTGCCAAAGGAAGATCTATGGATCCCCTAAGGAAAATTCAGCATTTCCATTCACCACCTCTTTGAATCTGCATCCTTTCCCCATCACAAGGAGGTAATTTTAGCCTTGATGCTTTATCTTCACAACACAAAGGTTCTTGTTTTTAAGTGCTGCACTTTTTTTTTCCCCTTTTTGGCAAGGAATTTTCTGGTTTAATTTAATTTAGGTTTTTCAATCAATGCCTTAAACAGGCAGATGAGGCAGATCAGGGAGTGTCTAAATGCACACAGACATGATGGGAAGTGGCAGATAAAGACCAGTGGAGATCTGTGCTCCATGAAAAAAATGTATTTTCAGGATCAATCATAAAATCCTAGACTGGTTTAGGATGAAGGGACCTTAAATATCATCTCACCCACACCCCAGCCATTGGCAGAAACAACTTCTACTAGATCAGGTTGCTCAGAGCCCCATCCAGCCTGGATCATCAAATACTTTCCAAAAGTTTGGAGCTGTCAAGTGTAAGAAAGCAAAGGAAAGAGGTGGGAGGTTAGAGTGAGATCATATTTTTAGTGTGGTGCAGAAAATCTTCAGCAGACTTCAGGATGAAGTGAAATTCTGCTCCAGTCAAAGTCAAACAACAGAATGAACACCATTTTCAGCAACAAATGTCAGGTATTGAAAAATTTCTTTACAATGTTGAAAAGGACAGAATGTTTCAGTCCTTCATCTGAAATTGCCTGTTTGGAATTTCTCCTGTTCTTTTATCTGAAAAATTTATTTTAAGAACTGAAAAAAAAAACAACAAAAAACCCAACACAGAAATAAACCTCAGAAAGCAAAACACTGTGTTCTGATGTCACTGAAACAAACCTTTGCTTTCAGCTGAAGTTTTTTGTTCTGGTGCCTTTGTTTGAAGCTTTCAGCATTTCAGAGGCTGTTCAATTTCAAAACGGAAAAACCCCGTAAGTTCTGGAATTTCCCAGTAATCAGAAAGTCTGGTCCACTTTTAACGAAATCACTTCCAAGTTGCCAGTTTTGTTTTCATCCACATCATGGTTTATTTGTTCTGAACAAGTTTCCATTGGGATTAATTAAAGGGGGATTATTTAAAAAAAAAGAGGGAGAGTGACATTTTACACAGAGAAAGAGTGACAGGACAAGGGGAATTGTTTTTAAATGAAAGAGGAAAACGTTGGGTGGGAAACTGGGGAGAAATTCCTCCCTGGCACAGGTTTCCCAGAGAAGCTGTGGCTGCCTCATCCCTGGAAGTGTCCAAGGCCATCTTGGATGGGGCTTGGAGCAACCTGGTCCAGTGGAAGGTGTCCCTGTCCATGACCATGATAAAATGATAAAATTGAATGATTTTTACGTCCCTTCCAACCCAAACCAACCCAGAATTTTTTCTCTGTTGATCTCATGTCACCTCCCTGAGTCCAGACGTCAAGAAAAAAAATAATTCCCTATTTTTATTTTTTTTTTTGGGTTCTTCTGGCCTCTCTTGATTAACTCTTGTACATGATGTTCTCTGAGAGGTACCTGCTACTTTCATGAGAAATGAACTGGAATAATTTATTCATTTGCATTCCGACACTGCAGTGGAGACAGGAAAGGCTGACAAATGGGTTCACACCAGCTGGTTAAATCTAGCATGGGAAAAGGAGAAACCCAGGAAAGGTTATTTTGCCAAGGGATCAGAAGAGATGAGGTCCAAGAGAGGAATCTGCTTTAGAAAGAGTGAAACCCCCTGTTCGTGTGTGACAGTAAATAACCAAAATAATTATTCTGTGTGCAAAATAGGTGGAAAGGTTTTTCCCTTCTTGCCAAGAAGAAATCTTGGGTTTCCCTGTGGAAGCCACTGACCCTTGGGAAAGGGGGAATGTCACCATGTCCTCTTTAACAAGGTCATGCCTGGTTCTGAAGGTCGTGGCTGCCAGGGTTGCTGATGGCAGGAGAGCTAAAGCTGATTATTTTGGGAGATTTTTTACTTTCAAACCTGCAATGCTGCCTTTCTATCCCATGAATGATTTAGGTTTTTGGATTTTAATTTGGTTCTTTTCTTTCTTCCCAGTTTAAAGATTCAGGACCAGAGGCAGAGACAAATAATCAGCTGATTAATCTCACAGAAAATCTGAAGATTTTCTCTTTTTTTCTTGTGACAAAATTAATGCATGCTGTGAGTGAGCCAGAACCCAAAGTCTGGCAAGGCACTGACTTGGAAACTCATGAAAAAAGGGGATAATTTCAGGTGTGACCTTCAGAGTTTGGGTCCCAGAGGAGAGCCCAGAGTGGATGAGAATGAAGAATGTCCAGCTGGGAATGTCCATCCTGGAGAAGAGAAGGCTCCAGGGAGACCTTTGAGCCCCTTCCAGTGCCTAAAGAGGCTCCAGGAGAGCTGGAGAGGGACTTGGGACCAGGGATGGATGGACAGGACAAGGGGGAATGGCTTCCCTTCCCCAGAGGGCAGAGATAGATGGGATTTTGGGAAGGAATTCTTCTCTGTGAGGGTGCTGAGGCCCAGGTTTCTCAGAAATCCATGGCTGCCCCATCCCTGGAAGTGTCCAAGGCCAGGCTGGACAGAGCTTGGAGCAACCTGGGATACTGAAAGTTGTCTCTGCCCATGGCATGGGTGTGGAATGGGATGAACTTTTAGATCCTTTTCAATCAAACCATTCCATGATTCCATGATTTCCTGATCCATCTGTTACCCACAGCTTGTGGGCCCTCAAATGTCTCTTTCTTGTACCTTTGACTTCCTGGGGTAAATGATGTCTGGTGCTCCTCTGCTGCTTTCTAACAGCTCCAACCCCAGGATTCCCACTGGCAAAATTCAAATTATAAATAGAATTATAGGATGGTTTTTATGTTATCCTGCAGAATTTTTGTCATCTTTAATTTCGTGTGGTTACCCTTAGTTACGTAAATAAAGTTATTTTTTCCCATAGAAATGCCATGTATTTCTATTAATGAATCTTTTGCTCTTCCTCTTGGGGAGAATCAAACAGATGGGATTTATTTTTTGAGCATTAAAACGTTATCAAATTTTCATAACAAATAATTGCTTCATATTTAAACAGTGTTGGAACAAAGAAAACAGGTACTGGGGCCTTCCATCCTCCAAACACAACAGTGGGACATTAAGTCCTCATCTTCTTGCAAGGTCACACTACAGACACACATTACTTAAATTAGTGGGTCCTGAGGGTACTTTTAAGATGCTGGATTGGTGGCATTTGAGCTTGGAAAATGAATGCAAGAGGAGGGTCAGGAAGTGCTTCTCCATTCCCTGCTAGATGGTGACACCTCATTTTTCTTTTCTAAAAGCCTTTTCTGGAAATCAATGAGCTCGAGCTCCCCATTAGGAACTTCTGTGGGGTGGCAAAAGCTGTGACTGCAAAGTCCAGCTTCTCCCGGGGACTGAGGGAAGGTGAAAGCTGAGAACTTGCCCTTGGCAGTGACTGGGATCAGGCACTGAGGGACTGGAATGAAAGGGGAATATTCCTGGTTGGGAAGGACTTTGGTGGAGGGAGGGAGGAGGACTCAAGCCTTTTGTCTCTCACAAGAAAATACGTTGCAATAAGAAACAAAACCCTGTCACTTTTGTCAAGCCATCTCCTTCTTTCTCTTCCTTTCTCCTCCTTTCTCTTCCTTTCTCCTTCTCCTTCTCTTTTTTCCTTCTCCTTTCCCTTTTTCCTTTCCCCCTCCTTTTCCCCTTCCCTTTCCTCTCTTCCCCCTTTCCTCATCCCTTCCTTCTTTCTCCTCCATTCTCCTTCTCCTTCTCCTTCTCCTTCTCCTTCTCCTTCTCCTTCTCTTTTTCCTTCTCCTTTCCCTTTTCCTTCTCCTTTTTCCTTCTCCTTTCCCTTTTCCCTCTCTTTCCTCTTGCTCCTTTCCTTCCCTCTTCTTCTCTTTCCTCTTCCCCTTTTTTCTCTTCCCTCCCCCTTCCACTTCTGCTCCTCCTTCTCTTCCTTCTTTTTTTCCCTTCCCTCTTTCTCTCCCTTTCTCTTCCTTCCTTGGACTCCTCTCCCAGCAGGAACAAAGAGGACAATTGACAACAGATTGGTTTTTTCCCCCCTTGTTTTCTTTAGAAAGAAATTATTTATCCAGAATTAATCTTCATCCATGAACTTTACTCAACAATTACTGGGAGAAGATGAAAACTGGTTCCTCACAGACTCAGTACCATGGTCAAGTGAGATGTTTCAAAGTGGTTTATGTTGCTAAATTTTTGGGTGATTTCACTTTTAGTTTTGATTATTGGGAAGAAACATCTGCAGGAAAAGGGAATCCAGCTGTTTCCTCCCTGTGCCTGGTTCTCCCTTTTATTTAGATTAGCTCTGAAGTCCTGCACTGAATTCAGCAGCTCCTTTAAGTGTGTGCTTCTTTAATACTCATTTTTAAAGAGGTCTCTCATTTTTCTCCCCAGAAAAAGCTCTTGGGCTGATCTCTGTGGAAATTTTATCTTCTCTGTGCTGCTTGGCATCAGGTCTGATATCAGTAACTCAGAGCTGGACACTCCTTGGGTTCAAGGAGTCACTGCTTGAATAACAGCTGCTCCTAGCTCTGATGTTACATCCCAGATGTGACATGGATAAAATCCACTCTGGGCTTGGATGAATCACTGGCTTTTATTGAGGAAACCAGTAGAAGAGAGGTGGGAGAAGTCTTTATGTGCTACAGAGAGCAAAGCCTTACTCACTGCAGATCCTCTGGCTGAACCAATGAATGAAACAGCCAGAAGTCAAATAATTTACAGCCACAAGCCCTGCCCCGACTTGTCCTTGCAGTGAGTTTGACTTTGGCTCTCTCTGGGCAATTCCACGAAGTTTTGTGCTGGAAAAACATTCCCACTGTGGAATAATTGAGATGGCAGTGGGTAAATCTGCTCTGTGGGGATTTTACGCAGCTGCTCTGAAGGATCCTCCCAGCTCCCATCCCATCTGTGTCCTGCCAATCAGTGGGGTGGGCACTGCCCAAAGCAGATGCTGGTGCTCCCATCCCCTGTGGAATTAGTGACAACGCTGTCCTAGGAAGGTGATAAATCAATAATGTCCTCTCTAGCAGTAGGGAAAACAATTTGGAGTGGAATTTGGTCTGTGCCGTGGGAAGCAGGGTGCAGTCTGAGCAAAGCACAGATGATGGCAGCAAAGTATAAACCCAGGAAAATATCAGTCCTATTTAATAAAGAGCTGAGGAACTTATTAAGAAGGTTCTGGGAAGCTGATCTTTGGGATCCCTACTGGAAATAAATCCTTACGAATACACCTGCCTGCAGGAACACCAAATTTCTGTCATTACAACAGAACCAAGAAAAATATTTTACAAGAAAAATATTTGCTTGTAACAGGAGCTCACAGTGGATAGAGAGGTGTAATTGCTCCCATGTTAATTAGTACAGTTCTAACACAGTCCCCAAGGAACTCATTCCCATTTTCTTTTCTTTTGCTAAAAGCTTGTGACTGTCAAAATCCTCTTGCTTTCAGACAAGTTACAACTTTGGGAATACATCTGGGATCACTGGGAATGTGTTTATTCATGGACAGCAGAGTGAATTGGTGTTATTTCTCGCCTGGGTAACTTCTCCTGAGTTCCCCTGCATTGGAAGTGTTCAAGGCCAGACTGGATAGGATTTGGAGCACCCTGGTCTCATGGAAAGTGTCCTGGCCCATAGCAGGGAGCTGGAACTGGATGTTCTTTAAGGATTTTTTGGGTTGGAAAGGATCTTAAAAAGCATCTTGTTCCACCCCTCTGACACGGGCAGGGAAATCTACCACTATCCCAAGCCCCATCCAACTTGGCCTAAAACACTTCCAGGGATGGGACATCTACAATTTCTCTGGGATACCCGTGCCAGGGCCTCACCACCCTCACAGGGAAGAATTTCTTCCTAATGTCCAATCTAAACTTACCCTCCTTCAGCTTAAGGCCATTCCCCTTCTCCTATCACTGCATGTCCTTATCCAAAGTCCCTCTCCTGGTTTTTAGGAGCCCTTTAAGCACTGGAAAGGGCTTTAAGGTCTTCCTGAAGCCCTCTTCTCCCGGCTGAACATCCCTGACTCTCCCAGCCTGCGAGAATCAAAGGAACTCTGCTCCTCCAGCAGCACAGCCTGAATTTTTTTGGGGGACAATTTTCCAGAGATGCAGAGCCTTTGGTGCATTTATTCCTTGCTGGATGAGCAGTCCTGTGGCTCAGCAACCTGCACCAACTTCTCGAGCTCCACTAACAGATGTAACAGAGCCGCCCTGGAGCTGTCAAGTCACTTTTTTGCCATCTCCAGGATGTGGAATCATCTGAGAGCTTGCTCAGTGCCTGGCAACCACAATAGGTGTTAAGAGCTGCAGTGAAAGGGCTGCTTAACTTGACAACCAACAACACCCCCTGGCCTTTCTGTGTCTGTCACTGTCTGAATAAAACATTTTGTCAACAGCCTGATTTCTCTCGGAACAAGTTGCCGCTGTCACCTGCTCGGAGGCAAAGCCGAGGGGAAGCGCTGGGAGACAGAGAAAACTCCTGCTGGAACAGGAGCTGAGTCAGCTTTAATTCTGACAAGACAGGGAAAAATCCCTGTGAGAGTGAAAGCTTTTGGCAAAACATGAGAGTTGTGTTGGTATGGGATGGATGGATGGATGGATGGATGGATGGATGGATGGATGGATGGATGGATGGATGGATGGATGGATGGATGGAAAAAGGCATGGGCTGGTCCAAGGAGAGGAGCAGAGGGCATCACTTTTCAGAGGAACAGATGGGTGCCATCAGTGATGCCACAGTGGGAGGGTGGCACTGGCAGTGGGATGCTCAGCCCACCCTGTCCTCCCACACTGGATCATTCCTGGGATGCCTCAGATCTGAGCTGCTCTGGCTGCTCCAAGAGATGCCTTGTGAAGGCTGACCTAGAACAGAGACAGGACAGAGCTAAAGAATAAAGTAGGGATTTATTAGAAGGCCTCGTTGGATCCACCTTGGGCAGCACAAGAGCCCAGCCAGGGCTACACCCAAGATGAATCCAAAATGGTCACAAAATGCACGACTGATCATGAGGTCTCTCATTTTTAGAAGTTCTGCTCCATTTGCATATTGGAGTTAATTGTGCAATTACAGCTTTAGCCCATGAAGTCCCATCCTTCTTGTTTTATCTCTTCAGTCCACATTATTTATACTCTTGGGCCTGAGATTTGGATCATTTGTCCTTGGTCCCCAGCTAGAAAAGGAATTGTTTTGTCTCCCTACTCTGTGAGGAGAGCTCACCATCCCCTAATATGAAGACCAGACCCACACAGTAAAGCAGCACAAAATCTGAAAAATATAAAAGATGAAACCTGAGGTATCACAAGGACCTCAGGGATTACCCCAGACCAGTCCAGATCCATGGTTCAACATATCAGGGGCCGAGACTACGATGAGAAAAGTTCATGTTTCTTATCTCCATTGACACCAGACAATGAAATCCAGCTGAAGGCCACCCTCAGTCCCAGGTGAAGGCAGTCCTGGATTTAAAGTTGGTCTTGGGTCCCGCATTTATTTCAAGGCAACAGTTGAAAACTAAGCCAGAGCAACTTTCCAACAGCCCTCTGGGTTCCTCATGGAAGGAAAAAAAGCAGAGTTCCTGATGGGACAATTGCACACTGCTGGAAATGGGGCCAGCTGAGCATCATGTTCCCAGCAAGCCAGAGCCACACAACAGTTTGTGCTGGAAGAGCTCTAAAAGATCGTCTTGTCCTAAGATCCTGCTGTGGGCAGGGATGTCTTCCATTATCCCAGGTTGCTCCAAGCTCCATCCAACCTGGCTTTGGACACTTCCAGGGATGGGGCAGCCACAGCTTACCTGGGAAACCTGTGCCAGGGCCTCACCACCCTCCCAGGGAAGAATTTCTTCCCAATATCCCATCTATCTCTGCCTTCTGGCAGTGGGAAACCATTCCCCCTTGTCCTGCTACTCCATCTCTTGTCCAAAATCCCTTTCTAGGTCTCTTGGAGCCTCTTCAGGCACTGGAAGGGGCTCAGAGGTCTCCCTGGAGCCTTCTCTTCTCCAGGCTGGACATTCCCAGCTCTCCCAGCCTGGCTCCAGAGCAGAGGGGCTCCAGCCCTCGGAGCATCTCCAGAGACTCCTCTGGACTTGCTCCAGCAGCTCCACATCCCTCTGCTGTTGAAGACCTCAGGGATGGATGCTGTACTCCATGTGGAACACCTCCAGAGCGAGCAGGAGAATCTCCTTCCTCACCCAGCTTTAATGCAGCCCCTGACACGGCTGGAGTTGGGTTGACTCCCATTCCAGCTGTCTCTGGGCTGCTGCAGGACATCTGCAGCCTCCCTGCCTGGAAAACAGCGACACCCTGCTGGAGCCCTGGTTGCTGAGAATTTTAGACTTTCTGTGCTGACAGACACTGACCCCCAAGAGAACACTGCATTTGACCTGAGGCCGTAGAGAAGACTTTCAAAATTAAATAATAGAACTGGGACTGTGGGTGTGTAGTTTTAATAAAAAGGTGTAATATCACATAGCAGAAAAAATTACGAGTTTAAAGTTTTAAAATATAGTAGTAGATATAAAACAAGATAAAAGTTTTAGAGCAGAAGTTAGTCCTTCTTACCTTCCTCTTCACCTTCTTCTTCATGAGTTTAAGTAGTATTGTATGATTAAATAAAAAACCCTCATTGCGGAACAAGAGCAGTTAGTTATTAGGTTAAAAGTAAAAAGAATTATAGTGTAATTTCTTAATTAGACAGTTTATTCTTAAAAGGCCTTGTAGAGAGAGAGATACAACTCCATTTTCACCTTATTACAGAGGTACTGTAGAACTCACAGCTTGTAAGATTGTAATATAAATAAGAACTAATAAACATCTGAGTCGGAACAAGAAATTAAATCTTGTGATTTAGTCCCAACCTTAACAAAAAAGAAGCAAAACACTTGACATTAATGGTGCCCTATGTGAGGACTGAAGAAAAGCAAAGGAATTGACAATATCCATACTCCTTGGCTACGTTCAGGTTGTAATCATTCCAAGGGAAAGGTTTTTCCTCCTGACAGCTCCTCACCTCAATCCCAGCTGACGTTTCCAGTTTGTAAAAATACCGCTCAGGAAGTGTCAGAAAAAGGTAGAGCTGTGCTTAGGATTTGAAGTTTGCATGGAACCACAAGCAGTGGTTAAAGCTGAAGACTCTACAAGTCCTGCCTGGATAATTCCAGCACTGCAAATGCTCCCCAGCTGTTCAGGAATCTCCATCTCCTCCAAGGCCATAGATTTCCATAATACTGGAGAAGGAGATAAGAAAAATCTGTCTGAAGAGATTTTATCCCAACCCTTAGAAGAAGAGAGGAAAAGAGACTCGAGGCCTTCTCGTTTCCATGATGCTGAGAAAGCTGATCTGTGGCAGAGGAGCAGGGAAAGCACGCTTGGAATGAAGAACTTTCTGCTTCAGAAGAGGCCTTTGTCCCAAAATTCTGACTGGAGCAGGACTTGCCTCTTGTCACTTAGGGGAGTAATTTCTGGGGGTTTACAGTGAGCCATCTCTTCTCAGTTTTAGCAGTGTGACTGCTTCCACCTGAGCTGGCTGGGGTGGAAGGTTGGGCTGCAGATTGTCCAGAGAAATTGTGGATACTCCACCTCTGGAAGTGTTCAAGGCTGGCTTGGACAGGATTTCGAGGAGTCTAGTAGAAGGTGGCCCTGCCCATCGCAGAGGGGTGGAACGAGATGATTTTAAAGTCCCTTCAAACCCAAACCATTCCACAATTTTATGATTCTCTACAAAGCCAAGGTGTTTCTCAGAGCACCAGGAGCACTTTCTCACCTTGAGATCCAGAATGCCAGAGGGGCAGCTCCTCTGTAGATCCAGCTTTGGAACCCTGGGCAGGAGAGGAGCTGCACCTGGGTCACAGCTCTCCTCCTGCTGTGGATGAGATCCACAGTCCTTCCTTTCCCTGTCACATTTCCACAACTCACCATGGAAGTGATTTTCATGGCTGGGAGATGGGAAAGAACCAAGTTAGACTTGCTGCTGATGCTGTGAGTGTGTCCTCACCATTTCCTGAGGTGGAAATCCATGGAAATAAGAGATGGAAACACCATCACCTTTGCTGAAATTGTATCTTTGGACTCATATTTAGGCCCCAGTGTCATTCCAACAGTTTTAACTCTGAACAGCTCTCAACAAGCAAAGCAAGAATTTCCAAGATACCTAATCCCCCTTTTTGTATGGCCAGGAAACACTCACGGCTTTTCAAATCACTCCAAATACTCCTTTCTTTCATTATTTTCCACAAAAAGCCTGTGCTGAGAAACCAATGTGTTACAGGGATCTGATGGATGGCCGAGTGTTTATGGAATGTCACCTAAAATAACTCACAGCAAAGAGGTGTTTGCCTGCTCCTGGGATGCAGCAGGAATCACTTCCACACTATTGCACTGCTAGGAGATACAAATGACAATCATTTAAACCAAATAAAGGCCTTAAATTACATAATACATTTTCTTTTAATCCTTTGCAATATTTTTAAAGGCAAAAATGTCTGAAACATCCAGACTGGATTGGTTGTTCATTATTCCTGAGGAATAATCTTCAAGGCCAGGCTGGATGGGCTTATGGAGGGTGTCCCTGTCCATGGCAGGGGGTTGGAATGGGACGATCTTGAAGGTCCTTTCCAAGATAAACCACCCCATGAATCTATGCAGAGCTTTCCTTAAGCATTTCCATAAATTTAAACACACACACAAAAAGAGAAAAATTTAATAATAATAATAATAATAATAATAATAATAATAATAATAATAATAATAATATAATTTGGAAATAACTTTTGGGACAATTTGCTCAGATCTTGCCTTCTAGAAACACCAAGTGATGTCAAAGGGGAAGCCTGGGAAAGCCAGATTTCATGGAAGGGAAGATGAAGTTGAGAATGGGGTCATCAAAGACAGGCTCTTGGTGTTCCCAAAGCTATGGAAAAAGGTTTGTTGGATCAGACACCAGATTTGGTCAGATCAGGAAGGACTTTCCCCTTATAATTTCAGTCATCCATGTCAAACTGACTTTTATTTTCACGTTCCATCCTGCCCAACTAAAAATATTACAAAAGACAAATGATAAAATTGTCCTTAAGTGCAAACACAGATTTAATTGGCGACCTCTTGCTTCATTTAGTAATGGTGATATTTAACTTATATAAAATCTCTGACTAAACTGGGGTTGTTAAAATATAGAGGAAAAAAAAAAATCTCTCTGCATTCCTCCTCCTTTCCCAGCACTGAGTTTGAGTCACAAGACCATTTCAAAGTCATTTTTAGGTTCGTAGCCTGGAGTGTTCCTGGCTCCTGGCGGAGTTTGGTGCATCTGTGAGAGGATAATTTTGCACCCCCAGAGAGGGATGTGATGAAGAGCAGAGCCCTGGTTCTTCTCACAGTGCCAGCAACAGATGGAACCCCCTTGTGAAGGACTCCAAACCTGAGTGATCCACGTGGATGGGGAGCTGGGATCACCGTGTTCTGCAGGAGAGGCTTTGTCACTGTCATGTTTTCTGAAAAATCCTCTTTGCCCAGGATTTTCTCCTATGTTTGCTGCTCTGGAATGTGGTCTGGAGATTGTTTATCCAACATGTGAATTGTTTTGACTTAATGGCCAATCAGAGCCAGCTGTGTTGAGGCTCTGAGGAGCCATGAGTTTTTATTATTCATTCTTGTTAAGCCTTCTGTCTGTATCCTTTCTCTTCCTTTGGTAAAGTTTTAGTATAGCATAATATAATATAATATAATATAATATAATATAATATAATATAATATAATATAATATAATATAATATAATATAATATAATATAATATAATATAATATAATATAATATAATATAATATAATATAATATAATATAATTAATATAATATAATCAATCAGCCTTCTGAGAACATGGACTCAAATTCTCAATTCCTCCTTCATCCTGGGGACCTCACAAATACCACAAGCCTTGGCTGCTCTGGCAGCATGGTGGCTTCTTGTTGGAATCCTGGACGCTGAGAATTTCAAACTTTCTGTGCTGAAGGGCACAGACCCACAAAAAATTACTGTATTTGACCTGAGGCCATGGAGAAGGCCTCCAAAATTGATTGGTAGCACTGGGATTATGGGTGTGGGGTTTGATTAGAAGTGTGTAATATCACTAGGTGGAGTGAGACAAGACAGTGTTTAAGGTTTTAGAATATAGCAATATATGTGGGGCAAGATGGAGGTTTTAGGGCAGTGGCTGGTTGTTCTTCACCTTCTTCTTCATGGGTTTATGTGATATTTTGTAATTGGACAAAAAAGTCTGCATTGCGGACTTCGAGTGATTAGCTATTGGGTTAAAAGTGAAAATAATTTAGGTGCCATTTCTTAATTGGGTAGTTTAGCCTTAAAGGACCTTGTAACAAGAGATAGTCATTAGCCATTTTGTGTCTTGTAAGCGAAAGACTGCAGAACTCACTGCTGTGGAACTGTAACATAGATAAGCAAAAATAAACATCTAAGCCTGAATGCAAACTGTTGTCTCAGGTGCCTTCAATCCCAATCTCAACAGAGCTAGTAAAAAGAAACAAAAAAAAACCAGCAGCTTCTGTTGGGACAGGATTGAATCGTTCCAGGAATGGACCAGGAGGTGGCACAAACACAGAGTGATGAGATTCCAGCTCTCCGAGTGCCACAGTGCAGGTGCAAGATGAGGTAGAGGTAACAATGACAAAAAAAAACCAAAAACCCGAACAAGCCCAAAAAATCCCAAAAAAAGGAAAAAAAAAAAAAAGGAAAACCAGAGGGACACCACAAGGAATCCCAGTTAGGCTCTCTTGAACATCATCTGTCACTGCAGGAGGTTGTGGTTGGTTCATCTTTAGAGATTTGGGGTTGGAAGTGATATGAATATAAGGGGACAGTGATAAAATTTTTAAAAAGGAAGAAATTGAGGGGTTGGAGCATGTCCAGAGAAGGGAATGGAGCTGGGGAAGGGTCTGGAGCACCAGGAGTGGCTGAGGGACCTGGGAGGGCTCAGTCTGGAGAAAAAAGAGGCTCGGGGGGACCTTTTTGCTCTCTACAAGTCCCTGAAATGAGGTTGTATGGTCTCTTCTCCCAAGTAAAAAGCAACAGGACAAGAGGAAATGGCGTCAAGTTGTGCCAGGAGAGGTTTAGTTGGATATCAAGAAAAATTTCTTCATCAAAAGGGTGTTATAATGATTTGAGGGTGCCAGGATATCTACTTGGGCACCTTGAAATAAAAAGAAATGGAAAAAGCCCCTAAACCTGGTTTATACATTCCCAGATAGAAATGCTTGAATTTAGGTCTCTGTAGATCCAGGATAAAACATTTCCATTTTAAGTGGAAGTGAAACTGTTTCAGAGTGAATTACCTGAAGAAAAAAAAAAAAACCTATTTTTTCAAGTCCCATTGCCCCTAATTTCCCTTCTGCTCCCCACAGTTATTGCTCCCCATGGTGGCTTCTCCCTGAGTCACTGCAATCTTCCAGGAGATCTGTGGTTCCACATGTGAGCTTAAAATAATTCAGGGAGAGCCTCACTAAGCACATATCGGGCTTGGTACAGAAATATTCCTTCTCCTGGTATTTCTGCTCACTCCCTACCATCCCAAAACTTGGGCTGAGGATGGAATTCATTGTGAGATTTTTCTGTTCAGGCCTTTTCTGTTCAGACTTGTCCATCAAAATCCACATTAATGATGGGTTTAATTTTGTAAAAATTGTGTGGCTGAGTGTTCGAGACATCTGAGAGAGGGAAGAGCCCATTCCAACTCCCAGTGCTGGGATTTCACAAATTTTGTATGAAAACCTTCATTGCCCACCCCCTCCACCTGTTTCTCTGGATCCATCCCAAAGGGAACCCTCTAGCAGACCTAAGGATTAGGGCAAGGCCAGAAAGCAAAAGGATTTGTCAATTCTTTGACATCAAAGCACTGAGATATCAAAGGAACTAAAGCACTTACAGACACAGAAACAATTTTTGAAGAAGCCTCCTGGGTCTACATATTTATCTTGGCTTCTTTGTTTCATTTGATAAAAAAGGTGAGTTGTGATCCCCCATAACCCAAAGCTGATCTCCAGAATTTTAATTCAGATTACCAGCCTCTACAAAGAGTTGTCTGGTGGTGGAGATAACCCCAAACCCCCTGGAAAACCAGGGATGGGAAAGTTTGTCTGTGGGTTTGATCTGTGCCGTCTGCAAGTCAGGAGTAACCAGAGGGATTTAAATAAGAATATCTGGACAGGGTCAGGATAAAGTCCCTGTAAAATGACATCAAATATTCACAGGAAATAAGAGAATGTGCATAAGAAAAGCTGTCGCAGGGTGAGTACCACTGAACACCAAAATGGTTTGGGATGGAAGGGACCTTCAAGATCATCCAGTTCCATGGGCAGGGACATCTTCCCCTGGACCAGGCTGCTCCAAGCCCATCCAGCCTGGCCTTGAACACTTCCAGGGACGGGGACGTAGTGATCTATTCCCCTAAAGTGCTTGTCCTATGTCAGGACATCACAGTCCAGAGTCTTTGGACACAGACATGGGATTTTTGTGATGTATATTCCAGTATTAATAGCTCCTCCCTTCCTTCCCCAGGAATTTGTCCTGTTTTTAACCACTTTAAGTGGACACAATATCCTGTGGGAAGAATTTCACATCTTCCCTGTGTGTTGTGTCAGGAAATGGGCACTTTGTGCCAGGGGAATTACCTTTGTGTCATAAGTCTGGGTAAGATTTTAGGTCACAGGGATCATCCACAATAAAATACAAGCAATGCTTGGATATTCCTTATTTATTCCACAGCCTGGATGCTTAACCACGGATCAAAGCCCTGTTGTGCTGAGCACTGTGGAAAAACAAAAATTTCTCCTGCAGCAGGACAGAACACCAGAATGTCTGCAGGGCTTCTCCTTGGCACTGCTCCAAAGGCTGGACAAAGGAGCCGTCTTTGCAGAAAACCATGGAATCATCTGCTCCAGGTCATGATGGCAGAGAGAGGAATGGACCTGGGGACCTTCCTCTCCACCACCCTTTGCTATCCCTGCTGAGAGATCACGGATGTTCCTTATAAATAAGGAACCATAAAGGCTGGAAGCTCTCAACTCTCACCTTGTGCTCTCAGAGCTCCTCAGCATTTCCCACAGTCCGGGTGGGTTATTTATATTGACATCCCAATTAACAAATAAGACCCAGAATTAAATAATAAATGGGGAAAAATAAAGAATTTGTTATCTGTTTACCTTCCTTCAATCAGACACTTGGGATCAGATGCTTGGGACATGGATTATTATTGTGTGTTAAAATCAACCAGAACTGGAGGAGACTCTACAGGAGAATCAAGGAAAATTGTTATTTAATGTGAACCTGGTCAGTTTGGGTAGATTCACCTCAGAGACAGAGAACAGACCCTGCACTGATTTATTTCATATCACAGACAGAGTCTTGTTAAGAAACCATGGAATCATGGAATGGTTTGGGCTGAAAGAGAACTTAAAGATCATCAATTTCCAACCCCTGCCATGGGCAGGGACACCTTCCACTATCCCAGGGTGCTCCAAACCCCATCCAACCTGGCCTTGGACACTTCCAGGGATGGGGCAGCCACAGCTTCTCTGGGCAACCTGTGCCAGAGTCTCACCACCCTCACAGGGAAGGATTTCTTCCCAATATCCCATCTAAGCCCATCCTCTGCGAGTTTAAAGACATTCCCTGTGTCCTGTCACTCCATCCCTTACCCAAAGTCCTCCTCCAGTTCTCTTGGAGACCCTTTAGGCACTGGAAGCTCTCCCTGGAGCCTTCTCTTCTCCAGGCTGGACATTCCCAGCTCTCCCAGCCTGGCTCCAGAGCAGAGGGGCTCCAGCCCTTGCAGCATCTCCAAGGCCTCCTCTGGACTCACTCCAGCAGCTCCACATCCCTTTGCTGTTAGACCCCAGAGCTGGATTCTGTGCTTCAAGTGGGGTCTCATGAGTGTGGAGTAGAAGGGAAGAATCTTCTAATCGATGGCAAAGAATTTTGTGGATCAGGAACATTCCTTGCATCTAAACTTTCCACACCTAAGATGAAGACAAGGATCCTCTTGGGTAGATAAATTCCTTGATAATTGTCGCATCCTTCTATTCTACAGAGCAGGAGATGCCTGAAAGTGGATTTTTTTTTTTCTAGTTTCTAAGTTAAAGAAAAGTACTGTGTAATATTGGCAGTGTGTGGGGTATAAAGCCATGGACACAGACATTGGCTTCTCCAAGAGATTTATGGCAGAATTCCAGACTAAAGCTGACTCACATCTGTCTGGATCTGGGGACAAGTGGCAAACTCCTCCTTTGGCTGCATCTGTCACAGCAGGACACCTTTCCCAGGCAGAAAAACTTTCAAACAACACCTGCCAAGTTGGAGCAGGGGAAGTCTCCATTTGTTTTTGGGTGATTTACCAGAGGAATAAAATGCAGACATGACTTGTTTGACTCCGGTGCAGAGTTAGCAAGAAATGAATGGAAAATGGGATGGAACTGTGCTGTAAAACCACACACTGTGGACTCCCTTTTCCCTACAGGGTTTATTCCAAAAGAGAAAGTGCACAGCAGAATCTTCCTGGCATTTTTAATGGGCAGTGGTCATTAGAGCCTTTCTCCTTGGGTGGACAATTAACCTCTCATTTTATGGAAGGTGAAAATGGTCATTCTTGATTTCAAGCATAAAATTTGCCTTGCATTAAGGGGGAAAAATAAATCCTCCAGAGCACAGAACAAAATAATCATGATGAATAAGGATCTGTGAGGAATTGCTCTGCCAAATGATGATGGGACTCAACCAAAGATTCCTAAATGAGTTGAAAAGAAAATCAGTTTTAATTCCTTTCCCAACTCTCAGCACTGTCTGCTGCATATTTGAGTCCTGAATACTCACGAACAAAGCTCCTTAATTTAGCTGTTTCCCAATTTTTGGTAGATTACAGGTAGAAAACTGCAATGTCAGGTTAAGTTGCTCTGCATCTGTGACTGCAAAGCAGCAGTGGTCAATGAGCATCACCTAATGACAGAGCTGATGATGGAAATCTAAAATCCTTTCCAAAAAAAGGAGCTCACATTCACAGTGGCTCCCTAAAACACCAAAATTTGGGCTTTCCTGCAGAGAAGGGAGGCAAATTTGCCAGGCAAGGTGGCTCTGGAAGTCCTCTGAGGCCAATTTCTCTGGAAGGCTAAAAATGAGCTGATGGTTTATCTCCTCCAGAGATTCCCTTCCTAATCCTTTCCCTTATCAGGAACAAGTTTTCCTATCAGGTCCCTACAGGGACATTAGTAAAGAGAGACAACAGAGCTCAGCTCTCCAAACAATCCATGCTGGAAATGCATTTTATGCATCCCTTAGAGGCCAAACTGCACCTTCCTCCAAGATATAATTAAGGCTTTCTTTCTCTTTCTTTGCCTTCCTTCCTTCCTTCCTTCCTTCCTTCCTTCCTTCCTTCCTTCCTTCCTTCCTTCCTTCCTTCCTTCCTTCCTTCCTTCCTTCCTTCCTTCCTTCCTTCCTTCCTTCCTTCCTTCCTTCCTTCCTTCCTTCCTTCCTTCCTTCCTTCCTTCCGCCACTTCCTTCCGCCACTTCCTTCCGCCACTTCCTTCCGCCACTTCCTTCCTTCCGCCACTTCCTTCCGCCACTTCCTTCCTTCCTTCCTTCCTTCCTTCCTTCCTTCCTTCCTTCCTTCCTTCCTTCCTTCCTTCCTTCCTTCCTTCCTTCCTTCCTTCCTTCCTTCCTTCCTTCCTTCCTTCCTTCCTTCCTTCCTTCCTTCCTTCCTTCCTTCCTTCCTTCCTTCCTTCCTTCCTTCCTTCCTTCCTTCCTTCCTTCCTTCCTTCCTTCCTTCCTTCCTTCCTTCCTTCCTTCCTTCCTTCCTTCCTTCCTTCCTTCCTTCCTTCCTTCCTTCCTTCCTTCCTTCCTTCCTTCCTTCCTTCCTTCCTTCCTTCCTTCCTTCCTTCCTTCCTTCCTTCCTTCCTTCCTTCCTTCCTTCCTTTTTCTTTTCTCCTCCAGAGAAAACAAGGCTGGAGCATGATTACATTTTCATATCTGTACACCACTTCCTCCCTTCTCACTTCTGTAAATTTCCTGGAAGCATGGAATGGTTTGGGTTGGAAGATCACCTCATTCCATGGGCAGGGACACCTCCCACTATCCCAGGTTGTTCCAAGGCCCATCCAATTTGGCCTTGGACACCTCCAGGGTTGGGGCAGCCGCAGCTTACCTGGGAAACCTGTGCCAGGGCCTTACCACCCTCTCAGAGAACAACTCCTTCCCAATATCCCATGTAAGCCCATCCTCTGTGAGTTTAAAGCTGTTCTCCTTTGTCCTGCCCCTCCATCCCTTGTCCCAAGTCCCTCTCCAGCTCTCCTGGAGCCCTTCAAGCACTGGAAGGGGCTCTGAGGTCTCCCTGGAGCCTTCTCTTCTCCAGGCTGGACATTCCCAGCTCTCCCAGCCTGGCTCCAGAGCAGAGGGGCTCCAGCCCTCAGAGCATGTCCACAGCCTCCTCTGGACTTGCTCCAAGAAATATACATGATATTTCCAACAGAGATACATGAAACCCTGAGACAGTCTTGGCTGAATTTGTGGCCAAAGGTGGAAATCCTGGATTATTTTGGTTGCTCTGTGGTGTGATAGCAGGCTGGGCCATTCCTTGTGGGGCAAAATGCCCTTCGTTCCATGAAAGAAATTTTCAGTTCCACAGTTCCTGGTGTGAACAGCTCAGTGCCAGGCTGGTGTGACTAAGAGCTGCTCCCTCCCTTTCACAGTACGTATATTTAGATCTCTGTGTGCATCTCTATCTGTACCATATAGATCAGTATCTATAGCTACATCTATCTATATCTATATGACAGAATCTTAGAATGGTTTGGGTTGGAAGGGATCTTAAAATCATCCACGTCCAGCATGTTCCACTATCCCAGGCTGTTCCAAACCCCATCCAATCTGGCCTGGAACACTTCCAGGGATGGGGCAGCCACAGCTTCTCTGGGAAACCTGTGCCAGGGCTTCAGGACCCTCACAGGGATGAGTTTTTTCCTAATATCTGATCTAAACCTATTTTCTGTCAGTTTGAAGCCATTCCCCCTCATCCTGGCACTCCATGCTCTTGTAAATAATCTCCCTCCATCTTATCATCTCTTTCAGGTCCTGGAAGGCCAGAATTAGTTCACACAGATTCTCTTTTCTGGGCTGAACATTCCCAGTTCTCTCAGCCTTCCCTCAGAGCAGAGCTGCTCCATCCCTCTGATCCCCTTGGTGCCTCCTCTGGAGTCACTCCAGCAGCTCCAGGTCCTTCCCGTGCTGGGTCCCAGGGCTGAGGCAGCTCTGCAGGTGGGGTCTCACCTGAATGGGGCAGAGGGACAGAATTCCCCCCTCTCCTGCTGCCCAGACTGTGGGATGAGCCCAGGACACTTTTGAATTTCTGGGGACTGGAGCACACATGGCTGGGTCATGTCTGGCCTCTCATCCACCAGCACTTCCAAATCCTTTTCCCCACGGCTGCTCCATCTGCTCATCCCCAGCCTGGATTTAGGCTGGGATTGACCCTGGAGTGGCACCAACACTTGGTCTTGTTAACAAAAGCTTAATACAAACACAATATTAATACAATTAAAATATTAATATTGGTACAATAGACAAAATACTAATTTTTTAATGCGTGCCTATTTCCCACTCTCCTCTTTTTTTGTACTGGGAATGGAGATAAAATCCTCTTAAATCCTTTTATGCTTCTGGACCCTCTTTTTGCAGCAGCTCCAGAGCAGAAAATTAGAAATTTTCTCCCAGTTCCCCCTGTATCTCCTGTAAACCATGACTTGGAAGGCATCCCCTGACACAGCAAATACAAAACAGCATTTTCTTCTCTGTCCAAACTGCTATCCCAGAGATTTGGAGAGTGAAAATCCTGTCTACAGCCGACCTCAGAAAAGGTTTCTCAGCAGGACGTGTAGCTTTCTCCTACAAGCTTCACTTCATAAATTATCTTTTGACAGAAATAATTTGAAACAAAAACAAAACAACAACAACAACAACAAAAAGCAACTTTAAAAACAATGAATTGTGTGAATAATGAGAGAAGCAAATGTCCTTGAACAGGCTGTCACCTGCCTGTACCTTGCTGAGGCTTTAGCAGGAGCCAGTGTGGGTTTAATTAACACCTTCCTTGTCCCAAAATCACCTCATTGCTCTCAAACAAGGAGTGACACCTGGGTGAGAGCCTCTAGGTTTTTGCTATTTGTTTACTTTTTTGTTATTTGTTATTTGTTATTTGTTATTTGTTGTGAGCCTTGGTTAATCCAGGTTTTGTTCCATTTCCTGGGACAGCAGGCTTGCAGCAGAGTACCTGGTGACAGCCCTTGTCACACCAGGGCCTCCCAGATGTGCCCGGAGTCTCGGGAAGCCCAGGACACGACTGTGCTTGCAAACAGCATCCAGTGGCTTTGCTGGATCTGTGCCTCTGCTCCTCCTCAAGTGCCAGCAACACAGGAGGGAATTTCTCCTCTGGATGCCCTCACAGAATTTTAGTGACAAGAGTGATGCCTCAGGTTTTAGCTTTTATATTTTTCAGATTTTGTTTTTCAGATTTTGTTCTGCTTTAGAGTGTGGGTCTGGGCTTCATATTAGGGGATGTTAAGCTCTCTTCACAGAGTGGGGAGAAAATTCCTTCTCTAGCTGGGGACCAAGGACAGCCAATCCAGATCTCAGGCCCAAGAGCATAAACAATGTGGACCAAAGAGAGAAAACATGAAGGACGGGCCTTCATAACTTAAAGCTCTAATTGGAGAATTAGCTCCGATATGCAAATGGACCAGAACTTATAAAAGTGTGAGATGCCGTGACCGGTCGTCCATTTTGTGACCATTTTGTGTTGTGCTGTCCAAGGTGGATCTATTTGAGGCCTCTTAATAAATCCCTGCTTTATTCATTAGCTCCATCTAGTCTCTGCTCTAGGTCAGCCTTCACGAGGTTGAGCACAAAGTTTGCAACACTGGAGCGGAATTGGAGCCTTTTGGAAAGCGAGGGAGGGCAGCAAGGTCCAGATGCTGGGGGAGCCTTGGCTGAACTCTGAGAGCTTTTCCTTTAAACAAATCCTCTTCTTATCTCCCGTTTTCCTGCAAGGTCTGGAAGGGGATTAGACTTTTGATGTTGGCCCACCTGGGAGCAGTCTCACCCCTTATCCATTTTGGTCCATGCTGTAGGATTTGACTTTGCTGTAAGATTCATCCCCTGACTCCCTGCCCTACTTTCTGGGGTCATGGGAAGGACATTGGACACTGGATGGTCCTTCCTGGCCGTGCACAGGATTTTAAACAGATTTAACATCTGCAGTCCCTGAGATCCAGGCTGGATCATTCATTTCTAGACAGGAACAAATGAAAAAATGGGATTTGAACTAAATTATCCTTAACGTCCCTCCTAAGACAATCCAATCCCTGCTACTACAATTCTTAATTGTTTTCAGACCTTTCAGGAATCTGCCTTCCATCACAATTTCCATAGGAGACAAGTTCAGACTGTGTCTTCCAACAAGTCCAAAACATTTTAAGGCAGAAACTTTGCCTTTTTTTAAGGGCAATGTATGTTTTGCCATTTATTTTCAGAGGATGCAGGATTTTACCCGCTGATTTCAGCTTCCAGCAGACTGAGTCATCTCCTCAAGATCATCTTAGAGATTATAATTTCTGAAGGGTGAAAAACTGAGATAAACAGGGAGTCTTGGAAGCCAGATGTTGCATTAAAATTGTGGAATTAACCCAGGTGCAGTCACCTTAACTCTGACCCTTTCCCATTTCTCACAGTCTTGTAGATTTTGTATTTAAGAACCAAGCTCTAGGATGTCATTTTTGGTACAGATGACTGCAAGTCCAAGTGTGCTGTGCTCTCTTTATGGCGTTTTTAGCATAATAATATATTCTGTTCAAAACTGGTGATGTATGAACATAAATATATCTTATTTGCCTATTAACGTTAGACAGGAAAAGTCATTCTTTGTGCAACATCTGTAATGTGATCATTTCAATTTTATCTTCTCCTTTTAGGTGTCTGAGCAATAAACCTTGCAAGACATTATTTATGGAATTTGGTGCAATACCATCACTGTTATTACAGAATAAGAATTTTTCTACTCAAAAGAAGTTCTAAAGGTTGTTTTTTTTTTATTATTTTTTTCTTGTCCCTCTAGAATTCTGATGTGGGATGATTGTGGTATGTATCAGAGAATGCTGGAATGGTTTGGGTTGAAGGGACCTCAAGGATCATCGAGTTCCACCCCCTGCCAAGGGCAGAGGCTCTCTGGGACACTTTCCACTGCCCCAGGTTGCTCCAAACCTCTTCCAACCTGACCTTGGACATTTCCAGGGATGGGGCAGCCACAGCTTCTCTGGGAAACCTCTGCCAGGGGCTCACCACCCTCAGAGGGCAGAATTTTTTCCCAATAGCCAATTTAAACCTATTTTCTGTCATTTTGAAGCCATTCCCCCTTATCCTGTCACTCCAGACTCCTGCAAAGAGCCTCCCTCTTTTTTCAAAGAGAAACCTTGCTGCAAGAGAGAGGGAAGGCGTCACTTCCATGATTTTAGGTTGCATTTTTGAACGAATGGGCACCATGGCTTTGAGCATCATGAACAGAAATTAAAACTTTACTAACAAAGAGGAGACTCGTCCTGGTTGGAGACAGCAGCAAACCCAGCCCTAAAAAAATGTACACACTACATTGGGATGAATAAATAAAATATATTTGAGGGGATTTTTTGGCTCCAGGACCCCCTGAAGCAGCATAAATTGCATCCAGGTGTGTGACCTCTCATCCTCATCCCCCTGAAAGAGGGAACACTGCTCCTTGGACTTGCTGGGAAGAACTCCTGGCTTGTGTTGTGTCCAGATCATGACAATTTTTTTTTTTTTTTAATCTGAACCTTGAAGAAGGAATTCTTGACTAAGAGGGCTGTGAAACACTGGAACTGGCTGCCCAGAGAAGCTGTGGATGCCCCATTCCTGGGAATGTTCAAGGCCAGGTTGGACAGGGCTTGGAGCACTCTGGGATAGTGGGAGATGTCTCTGCCCATGGCAAGGGGTGGAATAAAATGGGCTTTAAGGTCCCTTTCCAACCCAAACCATTCCATGACTCCACCCTCAGTAGGTTTGATCATTTAATTATTAGTAGACAGATCACCTGTGACGTTCTCACCACACCTGAAGGTTTTTATCTGCTCTCCATGTCCTGTGCAGCTGCACAGCCCAGTCACCAAAAAATCAATGTTTAAGTGGAAATGAATATGAAAATGATTGCTACTGTGAGGCAGGGAATAAAAGACAGAGGAGGAATATCTTTTCTAGTGATAACATGTGAATAAATCCCTGTGGCTTATTTTGATATCGCTGACATTTTTCATAAAGACATTCTCCAAGGAGCCAAAGACATCTGTCAGCACAGAGTGAAGTGTGTACAAATGAAGCGCAAATCCACCCTCCTGAGGTATGACAGCGGTGTCGATAATTTCAGTAGCTGGGCGGGAGCAGTTCTGATGCAAAACCTGGAGGAGTGAATCCCAGCTCGAGGGGTCCTTAGCTCAAAATGTGATCACAGTGACGCAATCGTGAAACGGCATCACCCTGCCCAAGGAAAGCTGCAATCCCTGAAAATGCACCAGGCGTGTGGAAAAGAGAGGAGAATTCAGGACATGGCATCATGCCTGGCTTCTGCTGTGTTTCTAAAAATTTGTCTTGCAGGTCTCTTTTGGGAAAATAATAATTTTGAAAAGTTTTGGGTTTTTTTTTAAATATGACAGAATTCAGTGAAGATGCAGAGAGTACCTGGTTCCTGGTGTAGTGAAAAGTAAGGGAACCATAAGGAATCAATCAAAGGAAATTCCAGGGGGACCAGGGCAGGGGTTGTCCCTCTGTGCTGAAGTGTCCAGTTCTGGCCCCTCATGACAAGAAGGACATTGAGAGGTTGGAGCGTGTCCAGAGAAGGGAATGGAGCTGGGGAAGGGTCTGGAGCACCAGGACAGGCTGAGGGATCTGGAGGGGCTCAGCCTGAAGAAAGGGAAGTTCAGGGGGGGCCCTCTCACTGTCCACAACTCCCTGACGAGAAGGTGCAGCCAGGTGGGGCTCAGGCACTGCTTGCAGGGAACAAGGGACAGGAGGAGAGGAAACGGCCTTAAATTGCATTCAGGTCAGACATCAGGAGGAATTTCTTCATGGAAAGGGCTGTTAAGCATTGGAAGGGGCTGCCCAGGGTGGTTTGGAGTCCTCATTCCTGGAGGTGTCCAAGGAAGGCCTGGACATGGCACTCAGAGTTCTGGGCTGGTGACAAGGTGGGGATCGGTCACAGCTTGACCTTGATGGTCTTAAAGGTCCTTTTCAATCTAAATAATTCAATTCTCTGATACTCAATTCTCTGATAATTAAATGTCTCTGTGAACTTGTCTCTTCCTTTGGCACTTACAGCAGTGATTTTTAGCCTGTCTGCCCATCTATTTTTCTGAAGCAGAAAGAAAAGCTCCAGGACAGTGACCTTGACTGCAAACATCAGCTGCAAAATATTTAAGGGCTGTAAACTGGGAAATATTAAACTGCCCCGGGGCAGCGTTGGAGGTGAACAATGCCCTCACATTAACCCAAGAGCAGTGCTGAGTCACACCTGGAGGACTGAAAAACTCAGATTATCTTTTACATCCTCCAGAAAATACTTGGGAATTTTGTTTCCTTTAGAGCAAATCCCAGCACAAACGTGCCAGGCAGTGAAACTCCCACTAGAACCCTTGGGAGATTTTATTGTTGTGTAGAAGGTTCCTTTATCCTTCTGATAAGTCAGAATTTGGGGCTCTGAGTGGCTGGGGACAGCTGCATCCTGCAGGGATGTGTCTCCCAGGGCAGAGCATCCATTGGGGATAACTGAGGGAAATGGGAATGCTGATGTTCAGCCACCAAAACTGATCCTGTGCTTCCCAAAGCTGCAGGAGAGCTGTCACTGGCTACAGGGGAAGGGCTCCAGGATAGTGTTGGTTTCCCAGCTCGTATACCTTGGACATGTTTGGTTTTCAGGGATTAACCACCATGCAGGGATCACAGTGGGAATACAGGCAGCTTCCAGGCTTTCTTCAAAGGAGAAACTTCTTTTCTTGATCTTGGCGTCGAGATCTTCATCCAAGGAATGGAAAATGTTTGGGCAGCTGGGAGAAGTCACCAGCAGGTCCCAACAGGCACCAACTCTAAGGAAGAGAAGTGCAAGAGAGGGATCTCAGGGTTAGAATTGTGCTTTTGTCTGGTTCACTTCACTCTTTTCCATATTATTGTTCTCTCCTTTCCTTTGAAATCAACCCCATCCTGGCACACTATGGGTAATATCCATTTAATTCACCTTTTATGGAGAATCTGCATCAAAAAGGGACACAGGATAGCTTGAAAAGATCATTTAACCCCTATTTCATATAACCATGGGACATTATGCAGCAAAAGGAACCCCTGTGGATAAAAAAACTATATGAAATTTCCTTAAAAAATCTTGGAATTATGTAAATAGCATCGTTCACATGGGAGACCACAAGAATTCAGATGCATTTTTGCATTTCTAAAGGCAACTTTCTTAAAGACCCCTCAAATATAAAGAAGCCTGGGGAAAAAAGGAAAAGTCAAATGTTTATCATTCCAAGCCCCATCCAGCCTGGCCTTGGACACTTCCAGGGATGGGGCAGCCACAGCTTCTCTGGGAAACCTGTGCCAGGGCTTCCCCACCCTCATAGCCAAGAATTCCTTCCCAATATCCCATCAAACCCTGCCCTCTGCAGTAGGAATCCATTCCCTGTGTCCAAAGTTCCTCTCCAGCTCTCCTGGAGTCCCCTCAGGTACCAAAAAGCCACAATAAGGTCACCCCAGAGCCTTAAAATAAACTCTATCCCTATTTTTTTCATCTGAACATTAGAGTTGTGGGGTTTTAGGATGTGAGGATTGATTGATCGTGGAATCATAGAGGAGCATCATGGAATTGTTATGGTTGGAAAAGACCTTCAAGATCAAGTCCAACCTTTGACTGTCACCACCACTAACCCATGTCCTCAAGGGTCACATCCACAGGTTTTTTAACAATTCCAGGTGATTCCACCCCTGCCCTAGGTGGCCTGTTCCAATGATTTACAAACCTTTTAGTGAAAAAAATTCCTCATATCCAACCCAAACCTTTCATGGTGCAACTTGAGGCCATTTCCACTTATCCTATCCCTTGTTCCCTGGGAGAAGAGACTGATCCCACCTCACCACAGCCTCATTCCAGGGAGCTCTGGAGTGTGATGAGACCTCCCCATGCCAGGTGTGATGCTCAAATTGTTTTTGAAGTTCTGCTTTGCCTCCATCGTGTTGCTCCCCAGGACCATGAAGGAATTCTGGAGTGGCTGGTTGGATGAAAATGTTCTTATCACCCAAGGAAAATCCAGGGATTAACTGAGCACTGTCTTGGAAGTTTTACTTTCCTGCTTTCTTTTTCTTTTTTTCAAACCTCTCATCAGGATCAGCTCTCCCCAGCACCTCCAGGCTGATGCAAGTTCCAAGCACGCTGGGATTTATCCTTTTTTTAAAGCTCCAGTTTTAGGAAGTGGAGAGGGGCGGCTTTTGCAATTCCTGAATCATTGTGGAATTCAGTCCTGCCTACACACGTAAAAGCTTCTCCTATTTTCCATCAGGGCTTGGCTCCCCTTTTTTTTTTTCCAAAGAGTTTGCATGATAATGTGATTGTTATTTTCTCAAGGTTCTCTGTACTGAGATGAATCTCAGACAGAGAGAGGAGAATGGTTAATTAGCCAGACTAATGAGACCTGAGAT